>NC_041398.2:166444444-166546944 GCF_900747795.2 Erpetoichthys calabaricus
ATTGGCACTGCATGGAGTCAACAAGAGAGGTGTATGGTGGAGTGTAGCCAATTAGGTTCACTCTTATGGAGTCATTTAAATGCTCATCTGGCAGTCTTGTTCTGAACATTGATTTCATGACATTCATGTCAGAAAAGGCAGACTCATAGAGGTATGTAGACCCAAACAAAGCAGACATTTTCAGAGCTGCTTGGTGAAGATTCTTATAGTTATCTAGCTCTACTAAGCTCCAGAAATGCTGAGAATGCTGTTTAGACTTCAACTGCACATTATTTTGAAGGATTACTAATCCATATTACTAACCGAGAATGCTAAACCGGATGATGGACGCAGGCACATCCGGCAATGGGCCGTAGCTGCAAAAAGACGTACTGCGCAGGCGCAAAAAGAGTCCGCGAGAGTCGGCTGAGGAGCCGAGAAAGGCGGACAAAAGAGGGCGAGAGAGGCGGATGAGGGGCCGCGAGAGGCGGACAAGACCACAGAAAAAAGGAGTGAGCACAGGAAAAATGGAGAAAAGAGGAAACGCAGGCAAAGCACGAAACACATTGCACACGAAACTAGACCCAAAAAAAAAAAAAAAAGAGGCTCGCGCACAACAGCAAGGCACCCCCCCCCCTACAGGCACCGGACGGGACACACACCAAGAGGGGGATTCAACAAGCCCATGGAACACAAAAAAAGAACACAAAACCACCCCACAGACCCTACAAGCAAGGGACGGGACACACACAAACAGGGGGATTCAACGACACAGGAACACAAAAAGAAAGAAGACGCTCGTGCGACAACAATCCTCAACCCCCCCCCCCCACACACACACACACACACATCCATAAGAAGTGACACCCAAAGCCACATATTCTAAAGTGAACTACTAACCGAGAATGCTAAACCGGATGATGGACGCAGGCACATCCGGCCATGGGCCGTAGCTGCAAAAAGACGTACTGCGCAGGCGCAAAAAGAGTCCGCGAGAGTCGGCTGAGGAGCCGAGAAAGGCGGACAAAAGAGGGCGAGAGAGGCGGATGAGGGTCCGCGAGAGGCGCAGGCACAAAAAGAGTCCACGAGAGTCGGAGAAAGGCGGACAAAAGAGGGCGACAAAGGCGGATGAGGGGCCGCGAGTGGTGGACAAGACCACAGGAAAAAGGAGTGAGCACATACAAAAAGGAGTCACACGAAACTAAACACACCAAAAAAAAAGAACAGACGAGCGCACAACAGCAAGGCACGACCACCCCCCCTACCCCACCCTACAGGCACGGGACGGGACACACACCAAGAGGGGGATTCAACAAGCCCATAGAAGACAAAAAAAAAGAACACAAAACCACCCCACAGACCCTACAAGCAAGGGACGGGACACACACACCCAAAGCCACATCTTCTAAAGTGAACGTCGACACCTTCACACTAGGCAGCATAGGTGTCGGCATAGGTGTCAAGCCCATGGAACACAAAAAGAAAGAAGACGCTCGCACAACAACAATCCTCAACCCCCCCCCCCCCCCCCCCCATCAATAAGAAGTGACACCCAAAACCACATTTCTAAAGGAAACGTCCATATTAAACATACGTCATCTGAACACCTTCACACTAGGCAGCATAGGTGGATCTCCTTACAATAAAGCACTATTAACCGTTCAACTGCAGAAAAGGAAACATATTAACAGTGACTGCGATCCTCCTTATTACTTATCCATATTTCGCATGCTGAGAAAGAAACAAGTCATGAATACACGGTCACGGGTACAAAACGAAAAGGAAAGGATAACAGGAACAAACACACGAACACGAAAGAAACAACAAAATAGACGGCTATGCAGCATAGGTGGATCTCATTACAATAAGGCACTATTAACCGTTCAACCGCAGAAAAGGCTCCATATTAACAGTGAGTGCAATACTCCTTATTACTTATCCATATTTCTAAAAGAAAAAATGACTCGACTCCAAAAACGCAAAGCTCAACTAAAGCTTCTAACTAACGATGTACCTAAAAGTAAAACCTTTATGAACTGCATTAGATCCTACAATAGTTCATTTAATATGCACAAATCTACATCCTAGATCCACATGACGCAAACTATCAATCAAAGTGCTGCATCGCAACAGGCACGGATTCAAAACGAAACACCTCCCGTCTCAGACATACGTTAACGGCAAGGAAGGCTACAACGGGCTTCTCACACAGCACAGGCAAATCGATTACAGCTCCAAAACAACACGTCCCAAATACTACACATGCAACAATGCGCCTCTCAAACGGTACAAGCAAAACATACACCAGGAAAATTCATTCGGATTAATGAATGTCATTTGCAATCATTGTCATTCAGTTCACTTCCCTGAAGAAACAACTGGCAATACAAGTTATACATTTACACGTTGTTGTCAAAAGGGTCAAATTAGACTGCCTCCTTTACATTCATATACTGAATATCTACAGAAGCTTATAACTGACGATGTACCTGAAAGTGAAATCTTTATCAACTACATTAGATCCTACAAATCGGAATCCACTATGAACATTAACAGTGGCACTGCACGTGACATCCGTCTTGAAAAAATGTTTATTGATGAATGTTCAATGGCATGAACAAACGTTTATGAATAATAATATTCGATTTGGAGGAGAGGTACTTTTATGAGGAGGAGATTTTAGACAGTGATTAGCTATTCTTCCAGATACCATGCACTCAGCTATTGTTCAGTGCACCTTAAAATACGCAGACAATTGGCATTGCTTTCAAAAGATACAGTTAGTAAAAAAGATACGATGTCCAGAACCAGATCATAACAATTGCTTATTACAACTGAGAGATGGTACACTCACGAATACAGATGGACTTCAGCCACATAATTATTATCAAGCCTTTATCTGCGACGACTTAGTTACAGAGAGATTTGGAACAGCAATCTCATTAGACCAAATGCCCCTTTTAACACAACGCACTATATTATGTCCAAAAAATATTAATGTGGAAAACATAAATACCCAAGTCATTCCATTACTTCCTGAGAAGACACAACTCTTTCTAAGCTCTGACAAACTTGACTCTGATCACAACAATAACCATCTTAAATGACCTTACAAGTTCTGAGCTGGAATTACCTTTTACACTTAAATGGCGTGTACAAAGAAATTTTCAAATAAACCTTTACACTGTGCCACACACTTTATTGTTTGCTTTCTATTTGCATCATCTACACCGTCACACTATTCTATATCTCATTCATACATCACACTCTTTGTTATTCCCAACACCAGGGGTTGGCGAGCGAAGCGAGCAGGGGGCGGAGCCCCCTAGTATATAATATATAAAATCCAATGTCTGTCTGTCTGTGTATGTCTGTCTGCTTTTCATGAGTGAACTGCTTAACAGATTTAGGCAGTTTTTTTTTTCTCTAATATGCTTGAACATTCTGGTTGATTTTGCGACTTCTCTTATTTTGCTATGTATCGTAGTTCGCTTGCGGTACCGATTTATTTGTGCGAATATGAGAAAAAGGCAGCGGAGCTGGACTTTCCTTACTCACTCGCCAGGTTCGGGGCGTGTTCCTTAACTCCGCTTAGCTACCGAACAAGAGAACAATTGAATTCAACTTTGTTTGATATTTAAAATAAAGTGTTACTTAGATCTTGATGAGTTTGAGTTCAGATATTCTCTTAAGTGTATGCCACATTGAAAAGATAGATTGCAATTCAGATTGTGGATCGTGATATGATTTTTTGGAAAGATCGTCCACTCCTAATTTGATTAATCAAGTTTTCAAATTAAAGTGGGATTCATTAGCTGTTTGGTGAGCTACTTGGAAAGGGGTTGCGAGCGACGTGTTGGAGACCCCCTGGTGTATGGTTATTGTGGAAGACTCCCGAGCATCAGAAAGGTACCAACAGGCCAAAGGGGATGCAGCCTTGGTGGAGCAAAAACCCGGGTGTGGTAGGAGTTCAGAGAGACCATGGAAATCAACTGTTGGTTGGCCTCAAACAGGTTCTGGCAAACCATCATGCGACTCAGAAAGGGAAGGCAGGGATTCACCCAGGCTGTTCTCAGAAAGTATGGAGAAGTGCTGACCCTGTCTGAGGATTGTCTGGCAGTGGAAGAAACATTTTGAGGAGTTCCTGAAACTGATGGACATGCCCTCTGTGGAGGAGGCCGAGCCAGATCCTCATGGGGGATCAATGCCCATTTCACTGAGGTAGTTAAGCGACTCTGCAGTGGCAAGGCCCC
This sequence comes from Erpetoichthys calabaricus, assembly GCF_900747795.2. Classification (NCBI taxonomy): domain Eukaryota; kingdom Metazoa; phylum Chordata; class Cladistia; order Polypteriformes; family Polypteridae; genus Erpetoichthys; species Erpetoichthys calabaricus. Next base: position 166,448,677 of record NC_041398.2, read on the forward strand.
AGGGGTAGAAGAGATCCTCCCAGAAATGCTGAAGGCTCTGGACATTGTTGGACTATTATGGCTGACATGCCTGTTCAGTGTTGCTTGGTCATCAGGAGCTGTGCCTCTGGAGTGGCAGACCTGGGTGGCGGTCCCCATGTTTAAAAAAAATGGGAGAGAAAATTGCACTTTAACTATTGATGGATCACACTCCTGAGCCTCCCAGGGAAAGCTTATGCCCGAATGCTAGAATGGGAGACTCCACTTAGTCATGGAACCTCCAATCTAATAGGAGCACTGTAAATTACTTCCAGGCCATGGAATGGTGGACCAGCTCTTTACCCTCATGATGATTCTGGATGGGGCAAAGGAGTATTTTTGCAGTCGCTCTATTTGTGTTTTGTGGACTTGGGGAAGGCATATGACCATGTTCCTCCAGGGATGCTGTGTAAGGTGCTGGGAGAGTATTGGGTTCCAGGGCTCCTAAATAAGGACTATTCGGTCCTTGTATAATCACTGTGAGAACTATGTCCGCATGCTCAGAAAAACATCAGTGCCTTTTCCAGTGGGTGTACTTGTACTTTGTCTCCTATCCTGTTTGTGTTTTTCATGGATATTAAGGATATCAAGGCAGTGTTGGGAAGGGGAGGGGGTCCAGTTCAGTTTAGAATTACGTCACTGCTTTTTATAGATGACGTGGTCCTGTTGGCTGCATTGGGCTGCAAACTCCAGTAGCCATTAGGATGGTTAGAGAGTGTGTGTGAAGTGACAGGTATAAGGATCAGCACCTCCAAATCAGAGGTCATGGTCCTCAGTAGGAAAGGTGGACTGTCCTCTCCGAATGGGAGGTGAGATACTGCCTGAAATGGAGTTTAAAGGGGAAAAAGGATGATGAGATTGACAGATGGGTATACATTGCTATTTATACCTAAATAAAACTTGGTTGGTTGGTTGGTTTTTGTGTGATTTTATAAAGCACTTTGTGTATACTTTGTGTAACTTGTTCTTCAGCACTGAAGAAGCTCAATTCAGATCAGCAGAAATTGAGGCTAACCCTAAAAAGGTGCTAAACGTACAGAAAAATGACAATAAAATTTGCCTTTTTTATTGTAGCATAACATTCTCAGGCCTGGATTAAGCAAAATCTGGATTAGTGGGGGCTAGTGGCTATGGCAGCAACACTGGGTTTAGGGATGGCATGGTGACCCTGGGTGTTCTTGTCTCTGTGTTAGTAGTATTACCCAAAGGAAACCTAATAATTTTACTGTTTCCCAAAATATCTCAAATTTCTGTTTTGACCACCCAGCAGCTGCTGGTGAAATCTTTTCAGCAATGTTTTAACAACTGCTGATTCATTTATCTTTTTCCTTCAAAGGAAGTCCTGTTTCTAACAAGTGGCATACCACTTTCAAAGAACATTTGCCCTTTATTACTCTCTGTAAATTCTCTGTGGGATTGCCAGAAGTAGTTGACTTATTCAGTGCATTGATTGTAAAAAATATCACTGACGATAAAAATGGAAAAAATATTTGATTAAACACTAACCTATCTATGCTGTGATTTCCTTTTAATGTCCAGAGTTTAATTATGAGTTGATTGGGAAGAAAAAAAACCTTTTTAATCTGTATCTCATTAATGAAAATATGAATTTCAGATTGCTGAAATCTTGACTCCAAATCAGATTCACAGTCAAGTGCACTGGTGTGTTTAGTCTGATAAATACAAATTAAATTTGCATACTTATTTGTGATCTATGATCATGCCTGCATACGTGTATTAGGTGAGGACCATTCTGTTTATATAAAAAAAATTAAAAAAGTAAAATTTCCCCTTTTCACATTCATACATGCAAAAAATCATGCACAGATATTTGAAGTTGACCAGCATAGAACATAGTTTAGCATTAACTTTCTGTAATCCTGTAATTCATTGTTTTCCTGCTCTTTGAATGCAGTTCTACATTCTTTACTGCCACAACTTCGAATACCCTCTTAATAAATTTTCTTCCAAAATAATCTATATTTTAATACTGTAGTAATATATCCGTACAATCTAATATCCAGTTTCGTATCTTGTCCAGGCCCAGCCAGCTGCCATGAAGAAAGTGAGTCAGGATGAGGAAAGGAGGAAAAAGTATGAGGTATAATGTGACCATCTACATGTTATATCAAACTGTCTTCTAACCAAAAACACTTATTGACCTTTTTTAACACGCGCTCATACCTACAGCACCACATGTTTCTTAGCTTATTTTATTCCTACCAGTAGTTCTTTCTCTTCATTTTTTATTTCCTTTGATGCTGCTCCTTGGTTAATGTAGTAATATAGTATATGCTTATTTGCTTTTTTAGGAATTTGTCAGGAAAAAAAGACTTGAATTAATGGAAAAGGATAGGAAGCAAAGAGAACATGTAAGTTTTTTTTATAATGTCTTGTATATTTTGCAGAATTCTAAAACTGGGTGGCAGATGTTTATTATGTAAGCTTCAATTACTTTTAATGTAAACTTTGCCTTGCAGGTAACATCTTATGTAAATAAGATTACTGTTTAATGTCATTTTTTCAAATTTACAGATGCATTTATTAAAGGCAGAGCAAGTAAAGAAATTTGAAAGAGAAAAGGTAAATCATATTTGTAAAGTTGTCTTCCATTTTTAAGAACTTTTAAAATCTCATTAAAATTTTTTTTATAATTTAATATTGTTAAATCATTATAGCAATAATGATTTTTGCTTGAATATCCTAGGTGAATCGTATAAATCGGGCCAGGGAACAAGGATGGAAACCTGTTCTTAGCTCTAGTGGAGGTGGTGATGGCAAGGTAAACAGAGTTTTTCAGAGAAGACCAGGTATCAGTTAAGTTTTGGTGAACCATAAAGTCATTAACAAGGCATGTTGAGTGCAGTGTTTGTCAACTTTGAGATCTCAAGTAATTTGGATGCTTAAAAATACTACACAAGTGCTTTCAAACCCAAATAACTTATATTAAGTACAACTGCATGAACATGTTAGTAGTGCATGTGCTACCATCTTCAGCTATACAAACTTACCACAGCGTAAAAGAAACAAAGTACATTTTGTTTGTGTACAGTATGTTATATTTATTGAAAATATAAGCTGTACATTTTTGGGACTTTCGGAAGAAAACTGTAGTAGCTGAAGGAAAAACTCACACAGACATGGGGAGATTGACAGTTATGGTCTAGAAATGTTCCTGATGATTTAATACAAATGTTTACAGTTTTTCAGTACATTAAAAAGTCAATTTGCTTTCACCAGCTTTGTGGAATATCCATGGTAAGCCCATTCTTTGTAAAGCTCTTTACTTGGAGCTTTTATACCACTACCGCTAATATTCTTAAAAGACTGGGTAGACTTCCTGGCATTTCTTGGCAACGATTCCTATGAGAGGAATTGGTTAGTAAAAACTAAAATACATATATAAAAATGCAGTTAGTTGAAGCCACAAATTGCTAAGTCAACTTGCTGCAGCAACTGCTTAACTGTTGTGCAGTTTGCATTTCTTTCTACCTGGCATGTTTAAGTATGGTGGTGATGATGCAGAGAATCTTGGAAAGTCATCTGTGTTGGGATCTTCACAGCGTTCACCTTGCACTGAAGCAGTATGTTAATATTTTTATGGAGATGTGTGTTATCAAGTAGGCTTTTTTAAGTTGCTGGCAAGAGAAATAATGTAAAGTGAACATTTTTATTTTTGTGTTACACTAAATAATATTTTTTGGACTTCTCACCCATATGAAAATAATGGCATCACCAGGTCTTGTAAGTCCCAGCTATATGTATACCACCTGAGCACAGAGGATATGGTATGATATGTATGTCCTTTTTAAAATAGAGCTGATGTGTATGACCAGGAGTTTTGTGCCGTCTAATCATCCAGATCCAAGGTAAACTCTTCAGCAGAAGAGGTGTTTGAAAGATGGGGAAAAGCTGGAGATTTTTGTCTGGTTGCTAATAATGCAATATATGTTTATATATAAATATATATTCTAGTCATTCTGAAGTATGTGCTTTTATTTAATTTTCATTGAGTGCTTCACACTGCTCATGGTGCTACTGTATATACACTTTTGAAAATGCTTTAGGTATGACATTAACAAAAAATTAATGTTATAATGCACAGATTCAGAAACTTAATGTGCTTGGCAATGTATGGTAGACTAATTAAATGCCTACTTGGATTTTTGTTTTTTTTTTTTTTTTTGATAGTGGGTGCTTTTACTTTTTTTTTTTTTTTTGCCATTTATACAACTCAAGTGTTGCTTCTTGTCCAAGTGGTGTAAACACTGTCATAATAAAACACCCAGCAACTGGAAAGACTGTAACTTGTGTTCTTTACTTTCCAAGCTATCCCATAATATACCCATAAATCCCATCAGCTTTACCTTTAACCACAGGCACTCAGCCAGTAAATGTTACACTAATGCTAATTAAAGCATGACCTGTTAGCTAGGTTTTGCTTTTATAAGAGTGTTTCATGGAATAGCTCCCTGGGCTGTTGGATAGATGGGCAAAACTCTGCTCAAGTTTCATGATTGTTTTTTTCTTAAAATGCACAGCACGATGCAGTTTTGAGGTCTCAACTGTGTGTGCATGAGGAAATGGGTGATATAATAGCAATTGGAATCTTCCAAATTAACTGTAAAAAAATTGCAGGAATGCCCTGCTTATTTTAACTAAAATATAGAAAGTATTGCAAAATGTCTTTGGCAAATCTGATTTTCTATTTATTTAATTCAGGTATTGGAGAATTGCTGAGCTTCAGTTACCACTGCCTTGAATATTTTTAATATATAAAAACTGTGATGTAGTACAGTAGCATATTTATCTGGGTTCGAAAAGTGAGATGCATGTACAAAAATATTCTTTTTTTACTCCATTTTATTTTGCATATAGTTTATGATAGAAAAGTTTTTTATAGTTAATAGATACAGACAAACTACATTGTACTACAAATAAAGCTTAAGGAATCATCAATAATGATTTTGTGCTCATAGTCAAGATATTGTAAATGTGCTTTATGGGGGGGGGGGGGGGGGGGGTTTATACAGCTGGATGGACCGAAAACTGCCATTAGAGTAACACTCTATTAGGCATATTCAGTGTTTTCATTTGTGATGCACCATTAATTGGAAAATACTTTGAAATGTATTTAATAATAAAATGCATTTTTATTACAGGAGATGATACATCACAAGCACTATCAAGAATTCTATACCAAATCCCATATAAATGAGGCAACAGATAAACAGACATTATAACTTAATAAAGGATAATTTAAATAGAAAAAAATACTAAATAAAAATATTGATAGTGGGACTGCTACTGTCACTCAAATCCATTAAACATTCTGGTGATTTTTCTCAATATAGTAAAATGAGAGCAGGAATACATTGTGTACATACAGTAAGTAACAAATTCCATTGACAGGTATGAAGAGGGCACACTTTGTTTTCCAGAACCTGAATTTGAGACCCACACGGCCACATCATCAACTACATTTTTTCGTGTGACAGTCAATGGCTCTAATGGGATTATTCATTTTTCAATCAGTCCATTTTATTTATTTATATACATTTTTTTTTTTTTTTGAATTTATAGTGTCAGTTGTAAATGCCACCTGTTGAAATGACAAATGTAATGCATTTTATTGGTACATGCCAGTGTTATTTTGCTGGCCTGGCTCAAGAGGTATACCCAAGAAGCAGCTAGGCAGTTTTATGCCTAAAGTATTTTTTTTTTTTTTTTTTTAGTTTAAGTTTTATGACTACAGCAATTAAAGAATAAGTTTGATATTTTTCAGTTCGAAGTTGTTTATTCTGAAACATGGTATACATGTGTTTTTCACACAAGATTGTGTTCTAAAGTTAAGCATTTTTCTATAAATTTTGAAAACACTTTTTGTGGTGTTTTATAATGTAACTTTTGCAACATGGAGCACCCATTAAATTAAAAAAAAACAAAAAAAAAAAAACAAACTTACCAAATATTTCCACTTTTGTAAGCCAAAAAAGTTATTGAGCATTGATCCACATCTTGAGTTTACACACACATTGTAAAATAGCATATACATGTCATTTCCAAACATAAAAGACACCAGTATTATAAGATTCAGCCATTTTAAAAGAAGACCAGTTGTTCACAGTACATCCATGCCTATCTTCTTCCGCAACAACCTTTTACCCTCGGCCTGTGAAGGGGGTATGGTTTCCTCCCAAACGAGAAAATGTCAATAACTGTCTGTGCCAAATGTTTGGTGTCCTGGGGCCTCGTGTATAAACGGTGCATTTCCATGCTCAAATTGCGATGTATAAAACGTAAACTTGGCGTAAAGCCACGCACATTTCCACGGTAACTCATACCCTGGCATACGCAATTTCTCCTCTCGGTTTTGCAGACTGGCGGCACCCAGCGTCAAAGCAGTGCTACTGTTCCTGTGTGGTCACCCTTTCTTTCTTAGCTCCACATTCCTGACGTGGCTTTATAAATACACTGAAACTAACTGCATATTGTTTATTAGTGTAATGCATCTGATTGTAATTAACCTGCAGCAATATAATGGTCCAGGGAATAGCCATAGTATTCCAAATACCATAACTGCTTTAGCGTTGTAACTCTCACTGCATCTTCTTCTTTCATCTCCTCCCGTTAAGGGTTGCCACAGCAGATCATCTTTTTCCATATTACTCTCACTGCACCACTCGGAGTATTTATATCACTGTATCTGAGTGGGGAAGCACAGCAGCAGCTGATCGGAAAGAGAAATATCGGTATATAGTATGAAGCAGACGTTGCCTGAGCCATGGCAAAACGCTTTAGAGACTTCCCAGTATGGACTTCGCGGTTTAGAAAAGGTTTCATCCCAAGAACTCTAAACGCACTCAATCAGTCCATCAAGTGCTCCTTGTAGAACTGTTTACTTATAAGTACAATTACCTCACTGTAAACTTGCACTACAGTTATAATATTGCACAACCTGCGCCACTTTATAAAGCGCGTATTTACATATGATGACGGTATTCATTTTTAAGATGAAATGCAGCAAAATATGTTGATTATATTATACAGATAAAACTTTAACTTCTTTTAAATAATCTGTATTGTTAATAATTAAACATGTGAGGACACGGTGCTGCAGCGCTAGCTAGTTCATGGATTGTTCCTGCATTGCGTTGTATTCTTGTGCTGACGCGACACTGGAAAGAGAGACGGATAGAATAATTAAACATGTACTACGAAGATATTTCAATGTTCCTTAAAAGTTTTGAAGAATCGGCGTTCTAAGCTTACAAATGGCTTCACGTCTATTACAAAGTTGATTGTGTGGCGATTGGGTATTTGGAGAAAGAAAAGTAAAGACAGGAATTGGAGGATAGTACGTTTGAAAGAGACAGTACTGCTGTGATAAATTATTTCATTGAAGGTCGCGCATGGCGCAGCAAGCCTCTTGCATGAGATATGAACAAGCACTGTGCCACCGTGTTCCCATGTTTAATAACATGCTTTCATTCCTATCATCATGAAAAAGATATCATGTATACATCTCAGTATTTTAATTATTCAGAGAGCTGTAATATCACGAATGTAATGGATTATGTGTCCTGTTGGAGAAAGAGAAAGCCCGTTTAAGAAGCAGGTAGTGATTCACACACAGAGCACAAAGAAGATCAAATACAGAACAAAGCATTTAACGTCCTACTTTACTTACAATGGGATTTGAGAAACTAGTAAATTAAACGATTTTAAAATGAAGTTTATGATGTTCTACTTTAATGGCAAAATAAACTACATGATTAAAGTTAAAATTTCGAGATTAAAGTTGACATTTCGTGCTTTTTTCCCCCCCCCCACTGTGTGCCTATTTTTTTGTCTGTACCCTAATAAGCTTTCATATGACACTCAGACGGTGGGCTACGACTTGCCTTTTCACGGCGACTTTGATATGTGATTTCTTTTTTATTTCGGGCACTGTGCGACTTTGTGAACTTGAGCTTTCGAGTTTCTCCAACACTCTGTCACTCGATCAACTTCCTTTTGTTGATCATACCACTGTTTAAACCAACAAATAGTACGTTTTTCCTTTGCCTCCACTTGGTATTCGCCGAAATTCTTATTTTCCGCCGTGCTTTTCCCATTGTCTTTTCTCAAAAGGCTATTTATATTGATTTGCATATTCAAAGAGGCGTAATTCTGGGAGGAGTTGGGGCGGGACAGAAGCCGCGTGCACGTGCGTTACTTTTCACGCTGATCGGGATTTATGTAGTGGAAGAACGTGAAAGTTTGCGTACGTACAGATTCCTGCATCTGGATTTTTCTGTGCGTACGCACATTCCCGCTTTTGTGCTTACACCATGTTATAGTGTGAGTTCTACGCATGGCGTTCTACATGAGGCCCCTGTTGATTTATTTCCATATTTATGAGAGAACTCCTCCCAGGAAGGCTTCTTCTATCATACAATCAAATACAAAACATATAACTTACTTTGAGAAAAATAGTACCAGTTGTATGCAATAAAATTATTTCCAGAGCCCTTTTCTTGTCATAAACATGCATTGGAAACATGGAAGTATGTTTTCTTATATTGAAACTGACATTAGGTTTTTATTTTCCATGGTGCATCCCGTATAAAATGCCAGGACTGACTATATATAGATGGAGAGATATAGATAGACTAGCAAAATACCCGCGCTTCGCAGCGGAGAAGTAGTGTGTTAAAGAGGTTATGTAAACATATATATATATACATATAAATATATATACATATCTACATATACATATATATATATATATATATATATATATATATATATATATATATATATATATATATATATATATATACATACATATACACATCCACATAAACATATACAGGTACTTGTCGACTTACGACCGCGATTGGTTCCGACTGACTGGTTGTAAGTTGATCTGGACGTAAGTCGGCCTATGTTAATTTAAGGTAAGAATATTAGACTGGGTAATAATATTGTAATCATCTTAAAGTAATATTTTATCAACATTTTCTTACTTTCTAAGACAAACACAGCATACTACAGTACAATTTGTTTAATATGTGGAAAACGTACAAAACAAGAAATACTGTACTGTACATTTAATTCCTGGCACCACTGGTGCTTGGCTGCGGGTTGTCGATATCGCCTTCATCAGATCAGGCGAGGCTGCGGACGGGGTGATGGGAGGAGTTGCTCTTTTCATAAACATAGTGAGCTTCGTCTGAATTGTTTGTTTTTTTTTTCTCTTCATAAATTTCGCAATAAGGACGAAATGTGTTGCGTGCCATCTGTTCAATCCTCGCAAATCGTTCAATATTTGGGTCCATTTTTTCAAAATGAGCGAGGAGTTTATTCAGTAGAGATAAATCTTCTGACAATCCCTTTGTGGTGAACATTCTTTGTGGCACCTCCTCCTCTTCGTCTTACTCCAATTCTCTTGTTTCTTCTTCCGCCACTCTTTCTTCTTCCAATTCTATCAGCTCTTCATTCATAAGTTCACCTGATTCCCGGTCTAGCAACTCCTCGACATCTTCCATTTCACATTCCAATGAAAGGTCTTTTGACAGTTTCACTATTTCTTCACGAATCTCATCAAGTTCTTGTTCACTGTTAAATCCAGCAAAAGTATTTACATAACGCTTAACACACTTCTTCCATACGCCATTCATACACTGTGAGTCGACATTTCTTGCGGGGAGGGCTTCTGTTCTGTTCTTCTCTGATCTGAGTTCACCTCTGTTATAACGCGTCTTTATTTGAAAAGAGCAGTGTCAGATCGGGGCGAGCGTGAACGCTAACTTTGACAAGCACTATAAATTTACAATGGTTGTTACAGACGTAAATCAAATGTATGTTTTTATTGTATAATATTAACAATAACAGCAGCTCTCTACTCAAAGCGGTAAACTCGAGAAGCTGCTAGCATCGAACCCAGAAGCTCTTGATTGGGAGTCAGCAGTTGTGTGTGGGAACTGTTAACATTTGAATGTGATGATTGTATATAAAACTTGTGCACGAACGAGACTGGGATAACTGTGGATGTGGATGTGAGTGGTGTGTGTGACTGAGAATGACTGGTGTGAAGCCTGAAGTCCAAATATCAAATAAACACTTTCACAAGTACAAGTATAACAGAACAAGTGCGCTTTTATTCAAGAAGAAAAAAGAAAGCAGGTTGCGGTAAGCAGTTGATGCGACTGCTTGCGTAGTGCAATCCTAAGAACTGCCCAATCAAGAGCTTCTGGGTTTGATGCTGGCAGCTTCTCAAGTTTGCCGTTTTGAGTAGAAAGCTGCTATTAGTGTTAATATTATAGGGTTATATGTTAGGGTTATATTATTATCGAAAATTGCCAAAACAACAAGACACAAACACACGTGGGGCAACACTGCTGCGTATATTTTTACTGCTGCATAGCGAGACTTGAGAGTGCGGGAAACTGGCGCTGCCAACAGCTGGCGGGGGAAACAGTCAAACGCGTCGTAAAGTCGAACAGTCGTAACTTGCATAGGTCGTATGTCGACGAGTACCTGTATATACATATACAAATTTACATATCTACATATATATACATATCTATACATATTAATAAAAGGCAAAGCCCTCACTGACTGACTGACTGACTGACTGACTCATCACTAATTCTCGAACTTCCCGTGTAGGTGGAAGGCTGAAATTTGGCAGGCTCATTCCTTACAGCTTACTTACAAAAGTTAGGCAGGTTTCATTTCGAAATTCTACGCGTAATGGTCATAACTGGAACATATTTTTTGTCCATATACTCTAATGGAGAAGGCGGAGTCACGTATTGCGTCATCACGCCTCCTACGTAATCACGTGAACTAAAAACAAGGAAGAGATTTACAGCACGAGTCAAACGCGGGAACGAAGGTAAATGACGTTAATTTTTGACTGTCTTTTAATACTGTGTAAGCATACATATTAACACATGTGCAATTAAACGTGTGCATTTACGGGGTGATTTCTCAGGCTTAAAAGCTCGCCTTTTACTAAAAAGGTAAATGCAAAACTTTTTTCAATCATTCTATGATCTGCTTCTCACAACTGAAGGCACCGTGGCTGATGGTAAATGACGTTAATTTTTGAGTGTCTTTTAATACTGTGTAAGCATACATATTAACACGTGCAATTAAACGTGTGCATTTACGGGGTGATTTCTCAGGCTTAAAAGCTCGCCTTTTATCAAACGCGGGAACAAAGGTAAATCACGTTCTTCACTGTCTTTTAATACTGTGTAACCATACATATTAACACGTGCAATTAAACGTGTGCATTTACGGGGTGATTTCTCAGGCTTAAAAGCTCGCCTTTTACTAAAAAGGTAAATGCAAAACTATTTTCAATCATTCTATGATCTGCTTCTCACAACTGAAGGCACCATGGCTGATGTTACGTCACTTCCTGTCCAACCATAAGCGTTTCCTGGTAGGTAACCGGACACTCACTTCACTCCCTTTCGGGAATCGAAGCTCTGAGGTTTTCTTTTGTTCTTAATTAAAATTTAAAAGCAATACTTCACTGCTGCTAAGCCCCTCTAGCGCTGACGTCCGAGGTTCGATTACAGTAAGCAAGTGCAGTGAGTGTGTAATTACATTCACGGCATTCGTAGTCTGATTCACAATCTGATTGTATGGGTGGTTACCTACGAGGTAACGCTTATACTTGGCCACCAAGTCAGGTCGAAGTGATCACTCGAGTAAAGGCAGCTTCACAAAAAAACAGATCCTTAACAAACTGTTATTAGTATATTTTCCCTCAATTTAAAAACGTTTTCTTTTCTTCTTAATAAAAATTTAAAAGCGGTACTTCGCCGGTGCGAAGCGCGTGGATTTGACCGACTGACACATACAGACATATTCATGAGTGCAGGTACTTCGGAAAGAAAGCACCGTGTAAACCTAAAGTTTAAATTAAGTTCATAGACCTACAAAAGGTTGCCATTCATTTGAGGCAAGATTGCTTTTCTTCTGTACAACTATACGTTGCATTCTCAAGAGTGTGCTTGCACGGCTTCAGATATATATGTATATATATATGTATGTCTATATATAAATATGTAAGCTTATAAGTACTGCCTTACTTCTCTTTAAGAAAGGAAGATGTAATGATACTTCATTTAAACGATTCCATGTCTTCCTGGGTTTGCGTAGCTTATTGTCAATATCTTTACACCTGTTTTTAACACTTATTTACTGAAACGGGCTTTCACGAAAAAAGTTACGGCTTTACTACAGGATACACCCTCCACAAGTTAAGCAAGTAAAAATAAAATATATATTTCTGTTTTATTTAAACCTTTTAAGTTCGTATGCATAGCCCCATTTGGCTGTTTAATTTTTTTTTTTCTTTCTTCAGTAATATTTAATCTCCTTAAAGAAAACAAACATATCCATTTTACTTTTTTTGTATCTCTTTAGTAATATTTTAGTGTAAAAGGATAACCAGTATTTAAACCTTTTATGTTACTTTATACATTTATTTTACACAATGTTGAAAAATTAATAAGAAAGCTACATATTTTGGCAGCTGCTGCTTTCATTTTCAATGAAATGAAAAAAGCTCTCCAAGAGAAAACGTCAATGAAGAAGAAACAGTTTGCACTATCTAAAAATCAGAAACCCTCATTTATAAAAGTTTGCTGCAGATGACTTAACTGAAAATAAATGAATAGTTCCTATGTGTATAATACATATTTATCTATTTTACTTATGCCTTTATTCCACCAACTTACAACATCTGAGGTACAATTTGTTACATTACTTTTGTTTTTTGCAGCACAGGCAGGTGAAGTGACTTCCTCACGGTCACACAGTGGTGTCAGTACCAGGATTTGAACTGACATATATGTGAATATATGTATGTCTATATATATATGTGAATATATGTATGTCTATATATATATATGTGAATATATGTATGTCTATATATATATATATATATATATATATGTAGATATGTAAATTTGTATATGTATATATATGTTTATGTGGATGTGTATATGTGTATATACGTATGTATATGTAGATATGTGTATATGTAGATATGTATATATGTATATGTATATATATGTTTATGTGTGTCTGTGTGTGTATATTATATATATATATATAAAAGACAGCAACACTCATAACAATGACAACACAATTACATTGACAATCATGTTACGTTATTTTTAAAATGTTTCCTTTTTTTTTTTTCATAACCTCTTTAACACACTACTTCTCCGCTGCGAAGCGCGGGTATTTTGCTATATATAATATATGTGTATATGTATGTATATATATATATATGACAGCAACACTCATAACAATGACAACACAATTACATTGACAATCATGTTACGTTATTTTTAAAATGTTTCCTTTACTTTTTCATAACCTCTTTAACACACTACTTCTCCGCTGTGAAGCGCGGGTATTTTGCTATATATATATATATATATATATATATATATACATATAAATACATACATATCTACATATATATATACTATATATATATATATATATATATATATATATAATCACGGCATTCGTAGTCTGAATCACAATCTGATTGTATGGGTGGTTACCTACCAGGTAACGCTTATGGTTGGCCAGCAAGTCAGCTAACATTCGCCATGGTGCCTTCAGTTGTGAGAAGCAGATCATAGAATGGTTGAAAATAGTTTACTGTCAAATAATGCAAAGAGTACGCGACACGTGTTTCGCCCTTATTCTTGGCTCATCAGGCGTACACACTCACTGCACTCCCTTACGGGAATCGAACCTCGGACATCAGCGCTACAGGTGAAGCCCCTAACATTGCGCCACGGCGTGTGGTTCGTTTATTTGACATCATGTAGATCGGGGTAATTACATTCGCGGCATTCGTAGTCTGAATCACAATCTGATTGTATGGGTGGTTACCTACCAGGTAATGCTTGTGGTTGGTAACGCTTATGGTTGGCCAGCAAGTCAGCTAACATCCGCCATGGTGCCCTCATTTGTGAGAAGCAGATCATAGAATGGTTGAAAATAGTTTACTGTCAAATAATGCAAAGAGTACGCGACACGTGTTTCGCCCTAATTCTGGGCTCATCAGGCGTACACACTCACTGCATATAGCCAAATTCCCATGCTTCGCAGCGGTGAAGTATTGCTTTTAAATTTTAATTAAGAAGAAAAGAAAACCTTTTTAAATTGAGGGAAAATATACCAATAACAATTTGTTAAGGATCTGTTTTTTTGTGAAGCTGCCTTTACACAGCCTGTCCGCTGTTTTATAAACGAACGCCATATAAGGCCGTCCTTTCTCCTTGCTTAGCGGTTCTGTATTGTTTTATTGTTCGTTTATTACGATTGTTATAGTTATTGTGTAGCTATTTGAGACTCACTTTTCTGTTCAGGTACCCATTTCCTTTATGTAATCCGCGGATTCTCCGCTATTTTTTGTTCGTTTATTACGATTATAGTTATTTTATTGATTCCCTTCTTTAGCTGACTGCCTGCTCATACAGTAATCCCTCCTCCATCGCGGGGGTTGCGTTCCAGAGCCACCCGCGAAATAAGAAAATCCGCGAAGTAGAAACCATATGTTTATATGGTTATTTTTATATTGTCATGCTTGGGTCACAGATTTGCGCAGAAACACAGGAGGTTGTAGAGAGACAGGAACGTTATTCAGACACTGCAAACAAACATTTGTCTCTTTTTCAAAAGTTTAAACTGTGCTCCATGACAAGACAGAGATGACAGTTCCATCTCACAATTAAAAGAATGCAAACATATCTTCCTCTTCAAAGGAGTGCGTGTCAGGAGCACAGAATGTCACATAGATAGAGAAAACAATCTCTAGCAAACAAATCAATAGGGCTGTTTGGCTTTTAAGTATGCGAAGCACCGCGGCACAAAGCTGTTGAAGGCGGCAGCTCACACCCCCTCCGTCAGGAGCAGGGGGAGAGAGAGAGAGATAGAGAGAGACAGAGTTTGTTTTTCAGTCAAAAATCAATACGTGCCCTTCGAGCTTTTAAGTATGCGAAGCACCGTGCAGCTTGTCGTTTCAGGAAGCAGCTGCACAAAAGATAGCAACGTGAAGATAATCTTTCAGCATTTTTAGACGAGCGTCCGTATCGTCTAGGTGTGCGAACAGCCCCCCTGCTCAATCCCCATACGTCAGGATCAGAGAGTCAGCGCAAGAGAGAGAGAAAAGTAAGCAATCTAGCTTCTCAGCCATCTGCCAATAGCGTCCCTTGTATGAAATCAACTGGGTAAACCAACTGAGGAAGCATGTACCAGAAATTAAAAGACCCATTGTCCGCAGAAATCCGCAAACCAGCAAAAATTCCGCTATATATATTTAAATATGCTTACATATAAAATCCGCGATGGAGTGAAGCCGCGAAAGGCGAAGCGCGATATAGCGAGGGATCACTGTATAAGGCGCTTTGCTGTTTTTTTGTGAAGCAGTCTTTACACGGCTTCTCCGCTGTTTTATAAACGAACGCCATATAAGGCCATCCTTTTTCCTTGTTTCGCCAAGGAAGCAGCCTTTTTATTTAATCCACGGGTTGTCCGCTGTTTTATTGTTTGTTTATTACGATTGTTATAGTTCTCTTTGTATACCACATTGTCAGTTCAGCACTCCGGTTGTAATATGACCAAGTTGTGCAAGCTTACTGTTGAGAATGCAACGTATAATTGTACAGGAGAAAAGCAATCTTGCCAAACTTAATTTAAACTTATGGTTTACACCGTGCTGTTTCCGCCTTAGCTGCACTTATGAATATGCTTGTATGCGTCACTTGCTCGCTTCTTATTGTTTCGCTGCCTTCTCAATTGTGTAATGAGTGTTTTCTTCAGCGCTCTTTGGGGCTCTTCCTTGTTTTCTACGTACTGCGTTCACAGTCAGTTCACGTGATTATGTGGGAGGCGTGATGACGCGATACGCAACTCCGCCTGCCACGGCCAGCGAGCTGCAGTCCATTACAGTATATGGACAAAAAAGAGGTTCCAGTTATGACTGTTACGCTTTGAATTTCGAAATGAAACCTGCCTAACTTTTGTAAGTAAGCTGTAAGGAATGAGCCTGCCAAATTTCAGCCTTCCACCTACACGGGAAGTTGGAGAATTAGTGATGAGTCAGTCAGTCAGTGAGGGCTTTGCCTTTTATTAGTATAGATATTTTAGAGTTACAAAACAGTTTCATCGTATTTAGTATCTTTTACAGAAAATACCATCCTCCATGGACTTTGCACATTGCAGAAATGTTTAGAAATATTGGGGCCGGATAAATTAAGGTTCTCTACTTCGATCTTTACATGTGTCTTGCCATGTTTCTGCTTGGCTGGGATTTTTTTGTTTTTTTGTTTTTTTAAAGAAAACAAAGACCAAACATAAACTCATAGGTACATAGTATGTTACTGTATGTTACTAAACAATGCATCAGCAATGTAAAATACTACATTTTTAACTTGCCAAATAGTGTTTTTTTTATTCCATTTATATGCTGCATCCATTTACTTGTCATAGTCACTTTATATATAATCCTTTTTACTTTCTGCCTTTCTATGCTTTGTGTTCAAATTTTTACATAGAAAAAGAAATAGGTGGAAATTTTACTCCCATTAAGCCATATATAATTATCAATTCCCACCAAAGATAAAATAAATCAGTTTGTATATATGCACAAACCAAGTTACACTAGGCATTCTGGTATTAAAAAATCACCAAAAACATCCTGTTGATCTCATGAATGTGTAAAATATAATGACTTTGACTGCATCAATAAATGTGAAAAATAATGGCCTTTGATCTATGTACTGTAAATATACATATTTTAAATTAATGTGTTTTTATGGGGGATGTTGTGATTTTTCTTTAGAATTAATGCACTTCTTTTTAAATTCACTAGTCATGATTTTAACAATGACAAAGCATGGATAATGGAGATTGTAACAAAAATTATGTGCATATTGTATTAATCAATTAATTGGTATTGTAACTAGTAGTACTGTCTCTTCTCTGCAAGTTGAGTGACACCAGTTAATTGGTAAAGCATGGGGTTAAAGCCATTTTTGATCAGCCATGTGCTGGTCACCCACAACATTCTGCAATGAAGAATAAGAGACAAACAGGCATTAGCCAATGTGTGACCATTATACTATCTGCAGGTAGTCCCAAAATAATAAGCATGGTCATTTTGATTCATTAAAGAAGTGATAGGAATCAGTATATCTCAATTAAAAATATATGTACTCTTGGATAGTTCTTTGCAAAATTTCCATTCTTATCAATTTCTTTTGCCAGTCTTAAGTCTAAAGATCACTCTTGAGTTAACCACAATGTATGGCTGCCTGGGCAGCCTTATCTACATTTGTGGTAAGATGAGATTCAGGTCCATGGCGGTGTGCTAGTTTTAATTAAAAACAGTGTGTTCAGGATTTGGGTGGGCGCAGTTGCGTATGGTAGCATGGATGAGGGTGTTGATAGGAGGATTAGAAGAGCACGCTTCCATATGCAGCTGTGTGCAGTTTGGCCAATTCCCTCATTAGTGCTCTAGGTTGCATGATTGGGCTCCTATGCACCCTAAAGCATAAAAAGAGTCTTGAGTGGGACAAAGAGAGAAGCAGACAGAGAGAGAAAGATGCAACCAGTTCAGAAGTTAAAAGGCAAAAGAAAGTCAGGATTGTTGTGGAGTCATTGTTGCTGTGGAGCATACGCATATGGTTGGGGATGGCCCCAGGTGAAGTGAGTGGACAGAATGTATAGAGCTGAGTCCTTCCGAGTGCCCAAGGAGCAAGAGCAACCACCTGCTCTAGTTGACACTTGCAGAACGTCATGCGAAGGCGGTGGTGGACGGAAGCAGAGTTTGTGGGGTTCCCCACTAAATACCAAGGGATGGTGATGGCAGAACATAAGCTGGGCTTGGTGAGTGGTGAGTAGCTGAGGTGACTGGGGCATAAGCCGATTAGAAAGTTGACTGCACATGCCGGTGTATGTCTCCTGTTGTTGAAGAGATCTTAAAGGGTCAGTGTTGGAGACGTTGAATTTGAAATGGGGCACAGAGGCTCAAATGGCTTTCTCTAACATATCCTGTCTCTTTTTAACCAATGGATTGTCATTTATGTATCTATTTATGAGCTTTTAACCTTCACCGGAAATGCTATTTTTATGAGTAATGCACTTGTACTGCACTTTGTTTGGACATCTGTTTGTATTAATAAGAACAGTTGCACATTTTGCACCTTACTATTTCTGTTTTTGTGTCCTCATAGCCAAACTCTTCCATGACAATCAATGGCTCAGGATTCAAGAGAGTATGCTAGATGAGGAAAACCTGGGCGTCACAACATTGTACTCTCAAGAAGTAAATTTGCACACTTGAGATTTAATTTCTAAGCAAATTTGTTATTTGTTGATTTAAATATTGGAACAAATATTAATTACAGTTTAAAGAAAAATGTTTTCAGTAATCTTTGTGATGGTGCAGGTCGGCTCCATGCTCCGACTTCTGTTTTGGGAGCCTCTTGAACCTGACACTATTGATAACATATACGGATGAGCTGGCAGATGAGGAAATAACACGAAGGAAGGGGTAGGTGCAAAAGTACTCCTGTGCTTTTATTTAAAACAAATCAAAAATCAGAACAGTTCAATAAGTGCAGTGCAATCAATCCGTAATAAATAAATAATCCAATAAAACAAAATGATGGTGGAGGTTAAATTCCAAATAAATAATACTTTAAAATTAGGTTAAAACACAGCAGGAAGCAGTCCTTAATCATGAGCCCTGGTGCACTCATTTAAAAATGACGTCTCCTTAGCTTAACCCTAACAGGTCCTTGCAGCCAATGAGGTGCCTAACCTGCAGTTCAGCCAACTTTCTGCGCTGCTTCTACACTCTGGCCCCTGCTGCTATCTGTGGCCCCGGCATAGCATTAAGCCAAAGCCTCCGACTCCCACTGCCAGGCTTGCACCCCTGCGATCCATGGGTCCACCCTAGGACGCCTCACTGAGCCTCTCCTCCCCCTGCAGTCATGCTGCCTTTCTCTGGAGAGTCGGTCCAAATGAGCTGAGCAACCTGGAAGATGGAGTGGCCATCAGCCCCAGAGCGTCGGCTGCATGCTCCCTCCAGGGACTTCTTCCCAGCTACCTTCTCTTTCTCTCGCTTCTGCCTTCTTTAACCTTGGTTTTCTCTTTTCTTTCTTTTTCATTTCTCTATTCCATTCTCTTTCTCTTGTGCCGGCTCTTTCTTGTATGCCTCCGTGGGTGATCTGCCTCAATCATGCACTACAGGAAGCCAATGAAGCAGTTGAGAGAGACTGCACCCTCACTTTCAGAAGCATCTCACCCCAATTATTCCACCAACCTCCCCACAGCTGCATGAGCTTGCACACTCCCAGAGTATGAGCCATTAATTATTTTATATATTAAAAATTGCCACCTTTTTCTGAGCCATGGACCCACAATACCACAATCATTCTTCTAATGTTACAGTGCTTTATTTATTTATATGAATCTTCTTTACTTTAAGAAGGTTTTGGCTCTGGGGCTTACAGGATGAATAGGGTGTTGATTAGGATGGGTTTCTTTTGACTCTTAGAATATATTGTAAGACTTTTCTTTACAAATCAGATCGAATATGATAAAATTTTGTTTCTTACAATCAAATCATTCTTACAGTACAATATGTAGTGAAATGCTTAGCTCAAATGACTGTGCTTTTAACACTTTGAAGGAGGGAGTAAACTTATGTCGATATATACAGGTAAAGGCAGATGATGACGACTAATGTCGATGTCCAGGGGTAGAGGGTGGTAATTGGCTGTGAACATCAATGTAGCTTGCCGTCACATTATAGTTCGACTCTGTTTGTTAGAGGGAAAGTTAGCTTCTTTGATTTGACTTTGAATCCCTGCATGTGTGTGAGTATCGTAGAGTAAACATAGTCTAAATTGGCATTGACATTTTGGTGTTGAGACCAAATTGAATGCAGAAAGTAGAACACTTTGTGGACAGTGTTTGGCGTACTATTGCTGAATTGTACTGTGACTTATCAGACTCCAGTTTTGATGTAAGTGATCTGGAAATCAAAAATGATAGTGAGGAGTGTGTATCAGCTGATCAGTCCCCAGCTGATCATAGTGTACCTGATGCGTCTAGGACAACATTGGCCTGGGAGGACTGCTATTTACGGTGACAAGTGGTACAAACCAGAATGTCCCATATGCAGCAACAGACACCTGAAACAGCTGCACCAGTGTAACACATACGGCAAGCAGTGTAATTTGGCCATACCATTCCCATACCTTGCAGAACAAGCTGTATAATAGGTATGTATGGTTAAGTAAAAGTAGCACTACACTGAACTGTTTTGCTTTTAAATGCAACAGGGAGCCAGCTTAAAAGAATGGCACTTACCATTTTGTGTTGAAGTGCTGCTTCAGAAATGCACGGCCGTCTCAGTGGGTACACTATGGCCAGTATGAACCCCCTTGTAGGTGTTCAGCTGCATACATTGGTGTCCTTGCAGCCTGCCCTTTGGGGGGCAGTTTGATGTGTAGCACACCTAGAAGAAAATGCAGGCATTTGTATTTGTAAAGTTTGTGTAAGAGGAGGTGAATCCTGTATTTTTAAGTGAAGGAGGTTCACTTAATGGAGCAACGACTATGGTGTGTGTGAACTCAACATAGTCGTTGGCCGTTTATGGGGATTACTTGCGTGTGACCAGCAGTTTTTTGATTTTTAAATACAAAGTTGCATGGAGCGTGTCGCGGTGAGCAATGTTAATGTGCCAGCGTTTACCTGGATAGGAGTAGACGGGGGTGTTGGATTGGCTGGATAATCCTGCCGGGTAATAGGGGTCGGCAGTGGACCTAAAGTTAAGGTAGGGTTGAGCACTGCTGAACTTTAGAAGGAGCAGTTGTTTTTGATTCTTGATGGCTTTGTAAATATTTTTGTACATCTATATCTCCGAGTAATAGTTTGGGTTGAGATATACATGCATATTTGGTTTTGGGATCGTTTTTTCTTCTGGGATTGTTGCAGTTGTTTTTCTTTTTGTATATTGTGACAGGCGGCCACGGCTATTACCCGGCCAGGATGCCAGCTCGATGGAAGGACCTGGGGAGAAAGTATCCGCAGGGTACTACATTCCCCGGGATGCTAGAGGGCAGTCCTCCTGGGCAGCTGTGGCACCACGGATTCGCTGAGAGTTGGAGTTTGGTACAGCCCTGTTGGGTGCTGTGGGGGCTGCCAGGGGGAGCTGCAGAGCCCTACAGTGGACTTCCACCCCACCTGGGAGTGATTCCAGGTAACGCTGATGAGCCGCCTGGACCACTCCCAGGACCTGCTTAAAAGGAGGTGCCTCACTCCATTCGAAGAGCCAGAGTCAGGAGGAAGAGGACAAAGCTTGCCAGTGAAATGGAGGCAAAATGAAGAAGACAAACTATTGTGTGTTTGGGATTATGCTGTAACAGTGAGAAATGAAGGAAAGCAGTTCCCATGAGGAAAAAATAAAACTGTGTTGTTCTGCACTTTAGTTTGTGCCTGTTGTGTCTGTGTCAGGATAGCTGGAGTGCCCCTGGTTTCCACAATACATATTTTCCTATTTTTCCCTTTTGAAGAGCTTACTGAGCCAGGCCCAAAGAAGGAAGACTGGGTTTATTTTTTAATTTTTGTTTTTTGAGTGTGTAGTTTCTTTATAGAGGGCTGTAGAAATGCACTGTACTTAATGTAGATACATTTTTTTCCTGTTTTTTTCCCTTTTGGTTTCTGTTGGCTTTTGATTGAGTGTCAGTGCTGAAGGACTGTGAAACAATGCCTGCCTGACACTGCTGTGTTTTTATTGTACGTACAGCACTCTTGTAAATAAACTTGCACCTTTCACCCATCAATTTTGGTCTGTATCTCTCCTCTCTTATGATCCCATTTGGCTCATGATACATCAGATGTCCGGAGTGTAGGTTGGGGCCTCTGTCCCATCGCAATATGTGAATTCACATAGTGTAAAGGCTCATGGAACATAAAATAGTGATTTTTTTCATAAATAAATTTTTTATGTTGATGTATGTGTGAAGCCATTTCTTTGTGTTTTTTGCAATAAATATTCAGCCTGGGGCTAAAACAGTGAAAAAAATAATTAGCCCTCAAAGACTTAAGAAGAATATAAAAAAAATAAAAGTAACAAAAATACATGACTTTATAACTAATTCATTTATAAAATAATAACTAAATAGCTTAATGTAAGTTAGCCTGTTGAATTTTAGGCCTTAAACATTATTTAATGTTTTTTATTCTGTTTAGGCAGCTTTTCTTGTGGGAAGATACGGTGGCGGCGGTGGCATTGGTGGTGGTGGTGGGTTTGCACCAGTGCTTGGACCAGCATGTAACAGAGGACAGTATGAACACTTTTATGCAGCACTTGATCAAATGCAACAAAAAGATGACATGAAACCAAATGAAGTTTCTAGGTATGCATTTTCTTCAAGTTTCCACCAAAGGTAATAGATTTAAAATTTATATTTAAAATTCTTTTAATTTTCTTTAATATAGGTCAGAGTCTCCTGCACCAGGACATGTTGTCTACAATGATCCTCCGCCATTACCTAATTCAGATGCCTTTAGGAAAGAGTTAAAACGTCTGGAGATTGTATCAAGAAATGCCAATGCAAACAGGTACAGTAGGAATAAATTTTAAATAGTGAAGGATACATATATAACATTAATGACATAATTATGTGCATATTTTACATATCGGATGTGATAAGCTGTGCTTTAGTTAAATGATATTCTTTTCAGTAAAAAACAATTTGAGATTTGAATGTTTTAACAAGTTATACTGCAGTAAGCATTCCTCCTTAGAAGTATTAATCAGGAAATACTAACATTTAGACACTGTTATTGATCTTTCTTAAATTTGTTTTAGTTTTAAGACTTGTTTTCTCCATGGTCGTATATCCATTTTCATATCAATATGCCAAGTCATGTTTCACTGTCTATTAATATGCAACAGGTAACATAAATATGCTTATATGGACTGACCTTATTTCTTCATTTGGGTGCGAATTAGTTACTGTTTTACATAGATTTATCAGTTGCATATTTCAGTTAATGTTTGCATTATTAATGTCTGAAATGAACATATACAGAATAATACAGCACATAAAAAATGAAAAGTGACTTCATGAAAAGCCATCTCTTCCCCATCTTTTTTCTTTTTGAATATGACTCATAATTTTATTATTTTTAAACATGAAGTAGAAGATTTCACATTGTACTGAAAGATTGTTTATTTGAATTAAAAAAAAAAAAAAAAAAAGTTTAATGAAGTTAGGTTTTTAATGAGAGAACATTAAGTGAATAACAAACTGTGTGGCCAAACATTCCTACACAGATTAAGTAAAATAAGCAATGATATAACAACAGAAAACAAATGTTAAATTTCATATACACAACTCAAGATTAGTACAATGAAAAAAAAGAACTTTTAACAGTACACAGAGTAATAATTTAGTAGATCCTTGTAAGTACCAGAATTCGAAATGCTTTAAACTTTATGAATAAGAGTTTTTTAATCTGTTACTCTTTATACTAGAAATCCTAAATTTGCATCCTGTTTGCAACAACTGAAATGTAGGAAAAAGAGGATGGCTACTGTCGGCCTTCTTTCTAACCTGTTAATTATACAGTTCAGTGATGGAGGTCAGCTGCAAACCAATAATTTTACTGCTTATTTTTACAGTGTTGTTAAGATGGCTTGTGGTCTTTAATGCTGAGGTTGTCAAACCAATATATTAAAGCAAATAAAGCAATAGATTCAATAAAGGATTCCTTAAACAGTGTCATTGTATTTGTCTACTTTTAAACAGTTGCATTTCCTAAGAAAGATCAGCCATTTCTACAAAGTTGTTCTGTGTCAAGATTAAAGTTTAGTCTGTTATCAATGATTGTCCCCAGATATTTTTAGTGCTCCATGATCTCCACTGTCTGTCTTTTAATTAAAGCTGAGGCAGTGGAAGGAGGGGTGCACCTGAGATCTACACCCATATCTTTTGTGTTAGAAATAATTTAGCTGTAAAAAGGAATGATCACACCATTGTTCAGACTCATTGACAACAGGTTGATGTCTGCAAATATCAGGATATGTCTATACTTGTGTGTACGCCAGCACTCATTTGTATACAAGATAAACAAAAGAGGTGATAAACAGCAACCTTAGGCGATGCCGATAGATATGCTTAGGCTATCAGAAAAACAGCCATTGAAGCCAACACTTTGTGTTCTGTTTATTAAAAGCTGATGAGAAACCTATAAACAGCAATCATCCTTGTGTTTTTTGATCCTTCCAAGTGCTTGTACAGTAAATTCAGAAGTGATATGAGGAAGGTGTAAAATTGTCTTCCAGGTGATTAAAGATATCCCACAAAGATTTGGTCTAATCCTAGGCGCTGTATGCTTTGCAATGTGATGTACTGTAAAAGAATTCCAAGTTATAAGGAAACAAAATATTAACAGTAAATCAAAGCATTATTTTACATTTTCAGTTAAGTCAACCCACACATTGATAGTCACTCTTTTTCATTTTAAGTACCTGCACAATTAGTTAATGCATTTTTTCATCTTATGATGTCCTCGCATGTAGTTGGAGAATCTGAAAAGGCAGGATAAAGCTACTATGCTGCGAATGCTTAATTCAAAAAGGAGTTTTGCAAGGAAAACTCACTTAATTCTGTATCATTTTTATTTGGAAAACATGTTTATTGGCTGTATTTATTTTATATTTACTTCTTGTATACATTTTTTAATAATGCCATCAGGTGATTAGATTTTTTGACATACAACTTTAAAATGTGCCATTATATTTATCTATTTTAATAGTTGTTTGTATGTGTTTAAATTAATGGGTAATTTGATGCTACATAGACAAAGAGGACAAGCAGCTGCAGAACAAGCAAAGCAGGTGGAGGAGTTTTGGCAAAGGAAGAGAGAGGCTATGTTAAACAAGGCCAGAGCAGAAGGGCAACTGGTATGGAATCTTATTATTTTTGTGAATTTGTACTTGATGAAATTTATAAGTCTGGTAAGTAGTTCTTAAGAAGTAATATGTATTTAAAATAACAGATACAAAGAAAACCAGTAAAGTGTTTCCAAAAGGTGAATGAGAAATGTGAGCCATGCATTTTGGCAATTGAGATTTAAATTTACCTTTCATAAGAATGACTGATAAGTGCACATTTGTTGATATTTGTATATAACACTGTTTAAAAATGTA
The DNA here is from genome assembly GCF_900747795.2 of Erpetoichthys calabaricus. Taxonomy (NCBI): domain Eukaryota; kingdom Metazoa; phylum Chordata; class Cladistia; order Polypteriformes; family Polypteridae; genus Erpetoichthys; species Erpetoichthys calabaricus. Next base: position 166,473,962 of record NC_041398.2, read on the forward strand.
GCTTTTTTCCTTCAGTTATCAAGTTTCATACTATCCGGAATATCATAAACACAATTTCAGCTGAGAATAAGCAAGGTGATGTCTGAAAGTTCTGAATATAATTCAGTAGTGCTATACATTTTCTTAAACATGTGCAACTATAGAGAGAATGCATAATCATACATGATCAAATTTACATATATGCTGCAGAGAGCTCTGCATATTAGATACCTGGAATAATAGTTGAATAAATCAATTTAGTGTTGTAACCCACAAACGTAGATTTATAACCTTGAAAATCGTACTGATTCACATAAACTACTTTAAGAATCAATATATTCTTAACTAAAATAAAATGGGTATTTGGACATATGTTAAGCTGTTAACTGATCTGTGTACTGCATCACCAAATAGATCATGCAAACACCACAATAATCCTACGATAAATAGAAATTAGTTAAAAAAAATAATTTCAATATACAGTACTTCCAGCCCAACAAAATGACTCATCCACTCCTTTACATATACTTAAAAGAAATGGCAAAAAAACAGAAGAAACAAATTAAATAGTTTGGTATGAAAACAGTTCCTTAAGATTAGATAAACAAAACTTTATTTGTCCCAAGGCTTTTACAGAAAGCTACCTAAATAAATTTGTTTTAGAAAACAACACAAACAACCTCTTTCAAATACACACCAGAGTTACTGAAAAGGAAGAAAACGTATGAAAGATAAAAGGAGCAGTGACAGTGAGGCATTATAAAGGCATATTGCTGTCTGTGTAAAGGAGCCCCTTTGGCGTTTCATGGCTGAATAATTTGTTGGCTTAAAGTACAAATTATTATTGGACTTGAAGTGAATCTGATCCAGCAAGTTCCTAAGAAAAGAATAAATTCTGTTGCCTACTAGACAACTCCAACTCTGGCTTTATAATAAATGTCCAAAAAGAGAAATTTCTTCAAAGAGAAACAAAAATCCTGTTCTTTCACTTTCCTCACCTTTTAACAGATCTTCAGAATTGTCTTGTTTAAACACCACTCCTTATTGTTTTCCTAGCTTTTATCGATTCCACCATCCACTTTCTTGTTGTTAGTTTTTGACCAATCCACAAGGACATGACCCTTAAGTCATCCTGGGAAATTCTTTTAAAGGTACATATAGCTAAACCAAATCAAGTCATACTATACTGTATAAATGCATATTCCCCAGGAATTAAATATAAAGGTACTTGAAAGGAAACCCAAGTAAGCAACACGACTATGGTTGTTTATTTTTGGCATCATGGTATCATTAACTTTGAGTCAAGTTTTCTACGTTTATGCAACATGGGCCTAATGCTGTCTTTGATTGTGTTCTTGAAGTGTGGCATCCAACCAGCATATCCCTCTCCAGCATCCGATGGAGATATTAAGACAATTACTTATTTTATTAAGGAAAGAATAGATTTAGCTTTCTTTTAATGTAGCCTGCATTTGTGTAGGTCAGTATGACTCCACCGTGACGCTGTGTTCTGATTCAGCGGGTTGGATAATGGATGGATGGAAGTATGACTCCACCGAAGTGTCATAACACCATCTTCAAAGGAGCTTGAGGTAGTGCTGCAGTCAAGACCACTTTTGCTGAGTTCAAAACACAAGTTCTGAGGCTACAATTAGTTGAATTTAAATAAATTGTCTTGAAACCAAATCAAGATCAATTCTGAATATGAAACGGAGTTCAAAGTAAATCTTTTTCAAGACCATTCTTTAACTAGAATTCAGCTGGTTCTAATCAAATTAGGGAACTTTCACACGGAGTCATTTGAGACTTGCCTGTGTTACACCCCTACAGATTCACGTTATGTAATACGTTTAATCATGGAAAAAGTTATTACCAGTTGTTAGGAGTGTCCTGGGCTATTGTTTAGGGCTTGGGTGTTCAAAGCTGAAATGTCTTTCTGAACATGTAGCTTAAATCCTTAACCAAAAATTGTATCGTGATCTGATGATCTCATCGTACTTTGAATTACAAAAAATAACATACTTATTATCCTAACACAATTTTTACAATGTGATGAATTGACTGAATAAATGTTTTTTTTTATTCAGATATTTTATTTGTTATGAGCAAATAGAATGAAACAACCATATACGGTCAAAAAAAGGTTGCATTATTTATCTAGAGTATGGCTTTTCATTTGGCATTAAAACTATATAACTCCCACCTTCATGAAGCATCTTCTGCTGAATTTGCATTAAAGTACACATCACCAGAGGGCTGAAACTTCATACTAGAAATCACATTTAATTATTATGTACTCCATAGATCCACATCATCGTTCTAATATATTGTGCCAGTAATATTCTCTGCTTTGATAAATAATACATAGGTAAAACTGTCCAAAGCACCCCATCCATGTTAACTTATTAAACCAAAGTCATTTAAAATGCTCAAATGACATAAACTGAACTTTTTCTAAAAAAAAAATAATTTTAAACAGAATTTGGTACATGTTCCTTACATTTCTTCTAAATAAATGAGTTACTACTTTCTAATATGTTTTTTTTTTTTTTTTGTACTCTTTCCTTGTAAGCTATGTGTATGTGCTTATCTCTGCCCTAAAATGATGGTACTCTTCAGTGTCCTTTACACTACCAAAAAAGTCAGTAGTTGCACTTTGAGATATAGGATGAATGGAAATGGCTATTAAATGTTCGGTGTACTTTTGGCCATTTTAATTAAATTTTTAAACATAATATTGTAAAACAGATTTCAACTCCCATTTCAAAGGCCTCTGTAATTCATAACTAAGGCTGTAGTATTTATTTGGCCTTTCTGCTGCCACCTATTGAACTATGGGATTTCTAAAGCAATAGTGCCCCAGAATATATTATCTTCTAGGTACTCCCAATAAATATATGCTTTTCTGTCCTTTTTTTAGAAAATATGTGCTGTTTTATAAACAATTTAGAAAATGTTTGTGTGGCATAACATTCAGGTGTGTTCGTCTACTAAGTTAACTAATATGAAAGTTGATGCATTTCACAATTTTTATTTACTTCATCCAAGAGTCAGTTGTTATATTCTTGCCATTAAATGTTTTTGTGAATGAGTCATATTAAAAAATAGTGGTAATAGAATGCAATTACATATGTTAGTAAACTACATTGAATATGTGGGTTTTTTAAAGAGAACTTTAAATGGGGTTAAAAATGGAGCACAAATAGGATTATGGAGGCTCAGAAGAATTCATGAACAGCAGACTGCAATTCAAGTGATGTGAAAATGCATCATTTGATATATGTTAGTGATGGAAGGTCTATGACTAACTGTTCAGTTTTCTTAAAGTAACAAGGAAGTGCACCCAAAAGACAATCTGGGATTAATAAAGTATATCAAATCAAACTAAAAAAAACAGAGTGGTATCCAATAATTAACAATTGAAAAAATAAATACAAAATGACCATTACTAGAATTAAATCATTATCAAATCTTATCCTTTATAAAGGTGAAAAGTAATAATACATTTAATTTATATGTCACCTTTCCTATGCTCAAAGAACTGCACTTAAATTCCCCATCTAAATATTAATTAAAACACAGTAATTTGTTAAAATTATATAAATAAGTACAAACTTCAAAAGAATCGGATTAATTGTATATAATGGGAATGCAAAATTTGACAAACGATTTTAATTCCACTCTAAAGATACGCAGAAGCAAAATGGGTACAAATAGTCCTTAGATTGTTTTTAGTTTGTTGTGTGTTATACCTCTAAGTAATCAAATGGCAATCCTGCCCTGTCCTTGCTATTATTACACACAGATATACACACAGATACAAATCTTAAGAGCTAAGTTTCAAATGACTCGTACATGTCTGTAAAATGGAGAAGCAGGGGTGTGTCCCCTTTGGGGTTTCATGCAAGTAGTAAGTATATCTTAAATAAAATAGTTACCATTGTTCAATTTTAAGAAGATGCAGGGGTTTGCTGCGATTTTTAGTGTATATCGGGGACTGAAAGGTCAAGGGCTGGACACCAGAGATCAGAGGCTTAAGCCATTGAAGCCCCCACCTCCTAAAGCGACTGTCCATTTCTAAACCTATGTTTATATCAGCTAGTGCAGATGTACCTTTTCCGTGTAATTAATTAGTTCAAACACCATTTAGTTGATAAAGTTGGTTGTTTACAATAATAATCAGCAAATATTAGTTCAATCAATCCAGTCCTATTTATTCTTACATAATTGCTTTCCCCTTCCATTTATTTCCAGAGAATCAACTTTTTTATTTTTATTGTAATCTAATGGTTAACTTACCTAAAACAGCAGAAGAAGGTGCTGCTATGTGAGCTGCTTGCTCGTGTGCACGCTTCCCTTCGTCTGACTGACTTGCTTGTGTATCCAAGCAGCTGTCAGATGATTTGAAGAGGAAGATGTACCAAATATACAAGTTCAAGCAAAAACTCAAAATAAAATTGAAATAGTAAATAAAATAGTTTTAGTTTCACTATTACTATATTTAACTCGTAGTTGAAATTGCATTTTTAGATGAACTAGTTTGAAAATTTGCCAATGCTTTCGAAGAGAGATTTAGACGTTTCAAAATTTTGGACAGTCTCAACAAATTTCTGTGAAAGAAGACAATATAAGATTAGAGCCAAATGTTAATTTTTCATTGGATAAATTATTTCAGTCAAATTTTCCTTTTTTTCTTCTTTTTATCACCTTTATCTAAAGCTACTGATTAAATGAAGATCAAATCTATGTCCACATATGTTGGTAAACAAAAACATTTCCTGAGGTATACTTACCTTTTCACATGTACTTTATAAGGAAACTTTGTGTTGAAAGGTACAGTGTAAGGTTTGATCAGTTGTCTTCTGCTTGTATTGTATTAGCATTACTCCACACTATGCACTTCTATTCAGATGATCAAACTGGTTCTGGCTCATTTCCTCTCAGAGTTGGGTGCTGCCATGTTGATTTGTTTTTTTAAACTGACATGGTGTGAGTGAGTTCATGTGTACACGAGAAGGTGCCTCATGATGTACAATATCCTATACTGGTTTGTTTTCTGCATTTTTTGTTGATACTACAGCAGGTTCTGACTTTCTTTGAAATTATATTGGATACTTGTAAAGGAGGTTTAGAAAATATTTGATTGTAACTAAGGAATCATTTTGACACTATAGGATTAAAAACACTCAATGTTGAGGGAAGACATAATGATTGACAATTGCATATTTTAAAGATCAAAACCCTCTCCACTTTAATACATATTTAAGGTCAAAGAATAATACTTAAAAAGCATGCATGTACTGTGTTAAAAGTATGAACCCTCTCTTGTGTACTTTTGGATGATTAAGTTTCGATGCAGCACAGAAGACTTGAAAATGACAAAGTTAAGAACATACAGCATTAGAGAAGATGGGGTCAAGCCAGGAATAGTTCTTCACATTTAGAAAAGCAGTTGGGCAGATTTGTAAAGTAAAAAGATACACATTGTATTAATGTAAAAATCGCAATGAATTTACATCAGATGCTACAAGTCAGCATCTTAATATAGTATGAAACTACATATGTTTATTAGTTAGATTGCTTTAAGGTTCTAGTACAAGCTTCCTTTTGGATTACTCACTTGCTTTTCTTTTCCCTTGTTCAGAAATATAAATCAGAACTTTTTTTATCACATGATTTATGTTTGCGTTGCTTTTTTGTTTTTACTGTCTCTTCAAACATAGAATAAAAAATGTAACTTCTTTTAAGCTTTAAATGTTCCAACAGAACTTTACATGTTTTGTAATATGTGTCCAGCAGGGGGCACATGCTTCCGTTTAATGTGTTCTTTTAGAAATGCAGCTCATATTTTGAACCTCCTGTATATAACCCTTCAGTAACCATGGCAGAAATATTAAGACAAGGAAAATACAGTACAAAAAAAAAAGTATTTAACTTAAAAGTTTCAGTGGAGTTTTTGATGTTTGCAGTTCCACCTTTCATTGGGGACCTGGAAGCATTGTTCTTGGTACAGAGACAACATCACATCTCTGCCAAAGGGGATTCTGGCTTGGAGGCTGACTGACAAACCTTAAATACCCTCACTTCTACCACTTTAGCATATTCAGTGATCTGTTTGTGTGTTCTGCTGACTAATGTCGTCATATATGGATTTAGCTCTCTTCCACCTTTAATTATCTGCCAAAACTTGCTGTAATCACTTAAAGCACTTTACAGATTTCATAGTGCCAGGAGAAAATCATCAAGTCTTATACATAATTCAGAAATGTAGATACAGTACTCAGCATAAAGTAATTATACCCCAAAATCTTTTCAGAAAATCATGTGTCTGTCTTTTTAATTAATAACTTTCTTTGGGATGCTATACCATAAAACTGTCCAGAAAATCTGGTTTATTGGTTGCAAATTATGTGTCTACAAAAAACAAAACTGGAATTATTTTAACAAAATGATTTAAGACCATGGTACAAAAAAAGAGTACACCCCAATGGAGGTCTTAGGAATAACACTTAATAAAATGATAATTAACAGGAATTATTCAACTGATGACTCTGATCAGTCATCACAAAGGTGACCACCAAATAACTGTCAATTAAAGGTAGTATTTAACAAGTAAAATCTCCTCTCATTCAATGCTGACAACAATGGCACCACATAGAAGAGAAATGTCACAAGACTTGAGAAAGAAAGTCATTTCTTTACACAGAAAAGGTCAAGGCTACAAGAAAATTAGTAAAGTATTTCTAAATAGATGGAATATAGTAGCAAAAGTGAATTCTGAAGTTCAAAAAGGTTTGACTTGTGGCAAGCTGTCTGAGACATCCTGGCCATCCACAGAAGCTAACACCTTGACGTGAACATTTTGTGATAAGAGGAGTTGACGAAAATTACCATGCAAGTTCATCACAGTTAGCTAAAGCAGTAGAAAGTCAAACTGGGGTGACTGTGAAAGGACAGGTTGAGCATCATTCTCTATCCAGCCTCTGAAAGAGCTCATTCTTCATGAACGGTGAAAGATAGATGTTGTGGTCTGTTGCGATCTAGTTCGTTCCATGTCCAGAAAAGTTAGTGCTGTTCTTCAAAATCATGGAAGCCATGCAAAATATTAGTTGTTGCAAAAATGAATACACCCTACACCAAATTACACCATATCTAATTTGAACAAAATGTATTTTCATTTCTTAAAGATGTTGCTCACCAAGCATTTGTTAAAAAAACAAATGTTTAATAACCTCAGTTGTGTCAAAATTCCAAAAATTGTTCTGGTGTTCATTGAAAAATGAATAAAAATCTTATTTTTCAAAGAGGGCGTACTCTTGTATGCAGAGTATTGGCAATTATTCTCACAAATCAATTTCAAACAGTTTCCAGTTTCAACTCTGTTTACATTTTGCCCATTGATACTTGTTTTATGTGAACAGTTCTGAGGATCCCACCTACAAAGTAAAAGGTTCAGCCCCCATCTCCTTATATTTCTTGTCCAACACAGTACATTGTAGGCACAGTCACCCTTGGTAGTAACATTCTTTATGGCTTTGTAGATTTCTCCAAAGCATATTAGATGAAATGGCAGGAAATGTGTCACAGGAGCTGAATAGTCTGATTACAGTTCAAACAGATGAGATGCATTAAAGATAAACACACATTATGACTTTTTAAACTTGGAGAGTAGTACTACACATTCTACAACCTGTACAACAGTCTACCATGGTAGTTCTTTGCCAACAGCTGTCATCTCATTTTCCAAATCAATAAAAAATTTATAGCTGTTTTTTGCCAAGTCAACTAATACTTTCCCACATTCCATTGACCTCTGCACAACTATTTCATATGCCATGAGGCTTATGGTAGCTGTTCCAAGCAGGGCTTGCATTTTCTTGTAGAATCTTTTGTCATACTACATTTCTCCCAACCAGGGTCAGCTAATGTTTCTTCACCAGATACAGTATTTCATTAAGTATGTGCAACAAATCAAAAGTTATTGGTAAAGTCACAGTCACGTATAAGATGTTTAAAACTAAGTTTTTTGTTGATAAAATACTACTGGTCTGGAGAGCTTTGAACTACTGTTAAATTCAGTGTCAAAACCTGAAATGATTTATATGCTAATAAATTTGAGAGGGCTGAAAGGGTAGAGTAAATACATAACACTTTCCATGTAACATCAGTAATATGTATACAATAGAGAACACTATTGACCAAAATCCTACATCTTCAATTTCCAGTCTCACACCATATACCATTGATCACCACTCCAGTGAAATGAAATAGACAAACTAATGGTGCAAGAATTGGCTTTCTTCACAAGTGAATGAAAAATTTTCTTCAGTATTACAATCTATCTATCTATCTATCTATCTATCTATCTATCTATCTATCTATCTATCTATCTATCTATCTATCTATCTATCTATCTATCTATCTACAGTGGTGTGAAAAACTATTTGCCCCCTTCCTGATTTCTTATTCTTGTGCATGTTTGTCACACAAAATGTTTCTGATCATCAAACACATTTAACCATTAGTCAAATAAATCACAAGTAAACACAAAATGCAGTTTTTAAATGATGGTTTTTATTATTTAGGGAGAAAAAAAATCCAAACCTACATGGCCCTGTGTGAAAAAGTAATTGCCCCCTTGTTAAAAAATAACCTAACTGTGGTGTATCACACCTGAGTTCAATTTCCGTAGCCACCCCCAGGCCTGATTACTGCCACACCTGTTTCAATCAAGAAATCACTTAAATAGGAGCTGCCTGACACAGAGAAGTAGACCAAAAGCACCTCAAAAGCTAGACATCATGCCAAGATCCAAAGAAATTCAGGAACAAATGAGAACAGAAGTAATTGAGATCTATCAGTCTGGTAAAGGTTATAAAGCCATTTCTAAAGCTTTGGGACTCCAGCGAACCACAGTGAGAGCCATTATCCACAAATGGCAAAAACATGGAACAGTGGTGAACTTTCCCAGGAGTGGCCGGCCGACCAAAATTACCCCAAGAGCGCAGAGACGACTCATCCGAGAGGTCACAAAAGACCCCAGGACAACGTCTAAAGAACTGCAGGCCTCACTTGCCTCAATTAAGGTCAGTGTTCACGACTCCACCATAAGAAAGAGACCTGGCAAAAACGGCCTGCATGGCAGATTTCCAAGACGCAAACCACTGTTAAGCAAAAAGAACATTAGGGCTCGTCTCAATTTTGCTAAGAAACATCTCAATGATTGCCAAGACTTTTGGGAAAATACCTTGTGGACTGATGAGTCAAAAGTTGAACTTTTTGGAAGGCAAATGTCCCATTACATCTGGCATAAAAGGAACACAGCATTTCAGAAAAAGAACATCATACCAACAGTAAAATATGGTGGTGGTAGTGTGATGGTCTGGGGTTGTTTTGCTGCTTCAGGACCTGGAAGGCTTGCTGTGATAGATGGAACCATGAATTCTACTGTCTACCAAAAAATCCTGAAGGAGAATGTCCGGCCATCTGTTCGTCAACTCAAGCTGAAGCGATCTTGGGTGCTGCAACAGGACAATGACCCAAAACACACCAGCAAATCCACCTCTCAATGGCTGAAGAAAAACAAAATGAAGACTTTGGAGTGGCCTAGTCAAAGTCCTGACCTGAATCCAATTGAGATGCTATGGCATGACCTTAAAAAGGCGGTTCATGCTAGAAAACCCTCAAATAAAGCTGAATTACAACAATTTTGCAAAGATGAGTGGGCCAAAATTCCTCCAGAGCGCTGTAAAAGACTCATTGCAAGTTATCGCAAACGCTTGATTGCAGTTATTGCTGCTAAGGGTGGCCCAACCAGTTATTAGGTTCAGGGGGCAATTACTTTTTCACACAGGGCCATGTAGGTTTCGATTTTTTTTCTCCCTAAATAATAAAAACCACCATTTACAAACTGCATTTTGTGTTTACTTGTGTTATATTTGACTAATGGTTAAATGTGTTTGATGATCAGAAACATTTTGTGTGACAAACATGCAAAAGAATAAGAAATCAGGAAGGGGGCAAATAGTTTTTCACACCACTGTATCTATCTATCTATCTATCTATCTATCTATCTATCTATCTATCTATCTATCTATCTATACTAAGCAAAATTAGCACTTCAGTTTTCCAGCATGTATTTCTTAAACTATAAAAGGGTGTTAGATGTTTTATTCTTTTCTGCTATACCATTTTAATTAACCTTGGGTTAAGTAGGTGTATTAATTTTATTTGTCACAATGAAAATCTCTTGAAGCATGCTAAATTGTGTTTACTCTTACCCAGATAAAAAATCTCTTGAAAGACTTAAAGGTGCAACAATAGCACAGTTTCTATGTTTTTGATCTTTTATACTTGTTACCTCATAGTGTAAGTTTTAACATCCGAATGATCCTTGTATAGTTCCTGATGTATTACGTTAGATTGTGATTATTGACAACTGACTTGATAATCCATCTATCTAAGAGCATTGTCACTGAGTAGTAATTTTACTATACACTGATGAATCAATGGAAATCTTAAAATGTTTTACATAAAATTTACGACTTAATATTTGAAATGAAAATACTTGTTAACAAAACAAATTTATAGTACACTTCAAATGCTACAGATGCACTGGGTATTTTGGATTAACTGATGTGGATCTTGCCATAAAACTTAACTTTGATTTACATAGGTCAGTTTATTATCATCTGTTGGTGTGAGTAATATGAAGTGTTAAGCTATGGAGACCCTACCAATCAAAGGTAAAATCATTCCACAACATGATATAGAAAATATTAAATCAATAAAAAAAATTAATAATTACTCCAATAAGGGATAAATATGGAATCCCACACCATTTCTGTTGGTTTGTAGATTTGACTATTGTGAACTAGATTTCTTCTTTTTATGTACTAGAGTTCATGAAATATCATGCTATAAGCTGAATGAACTTTCAAGTATCTTTTGATTTGTGGATATCATGGTATTACACCTTTTTGTAGTTTTATTACTATAATATTTTTTCATAACTTTTTACTAAGCTGATCTGTATATTAATCTTTATTTTCTCCCAAAATTTTTCCTTTTCATTGACCATTCCTATGTGGCCATATCATACACTAGTATATGCCATAATTTGTAGCTTCATGTAATTAAATGACCTAGTGGCTGAAGGTACAAAGATTGCATTTTGTTCTCTTCCTTGCCATATTACCAAAAGCATTTGTAAAGGAGGGGCCAAGCACAATTGTTCTCGAAACAAGTTCTGTATAAAGTTCTTGCTGGATTCATCTTAATGACTTTCCTTACTTTTAGTGACTCTTTGCAGTCTGAACTTTTTTTTTTTTTTTTTTTTTGGACATGTGGTTTCTCATAAATGAGATCAGACTAAAGGATTGGACATTCTAGAGGTACAGAATCTTTGTATAATACAGTAGAAATTGTACACTCTGCCCTCAATAGAAATTAACATTTCAATTGTTTAATATTTGTAGGATATTTCAATTTGTGAAACTGCTGTTCTCCTGCAATTCGGTGACCTTCGGTTTCATGATCTTCACATTTACTTTCAGAAAACTATCACAGTACTGTTTAGTAAAATGTGATGTTTTTTTATCATGGTATTCCTGGAATAAGGTTGCTGATTTTAAAATTTCGTTGTTGTTTAAGAAGGGCAAAAAAGTAAGAGGACAGCTTAAATGAAACTTTGCACTCATTTTAAATAAAATGTTTAATATCAGAAGAAATAATTTGATCTTTCAGGGCATAAACATAATCCTGACTAAATTTTTAGTGTACTCCACATTTTCCAAAACATTATTTAGCATGGCTTAAAGTGCATTATGAATGCACATTGCTGCTTGATAGATATACATGTTGGATCTAAAAGTGTTCTAACCTCCAAGAGAAAATGCTTTATGGATACTAAAGTTAATACACAGAAAATATATACATAATGCAATTTTATTTAGGAGGAATAGTGCCAGTTTAATTTTTTTTTTATTTGTAAATAAAATACATATGGTACTTTGTTTTTAATTTTATAATTTTATACGGGACCATATACTGGTCCTTTTTTCTACTGTTTAATGCTCCTGAACAAAGCTGTTTACAAACCTATACATTATCTTTAACTCAACAATGAATCAAACACCTAAGATTAGATTAAACCATGCCAGTCAAGAGAAACCCCCCAGTACAATTATTAATATTAATATGTTAAACCCATTTATCAATACGAGAATCACACCTCAACAATATGCACCGAGAGCAAAATTCATCATACATCTTTATTAGAAAAGCAATACACAATTATATAGTGCAATTCTGATATTTGTAAATGGGTTTAACATATTGATATTCATAATTGTACCAGTGGTTTTCTCTTCACTGACAGTTTAATCTTCCATGTTTTATTGTTGAGTTAAAGATACAATATAGGTATGTAAATAGTATTACACTTCTGTCTTATTGTGACGTTCATTTCTGAGTAAGTATGTATTTGACGGTGGTAGTGATACTGACCAGTACATTTTCAATTTTGTTGTGTTGACTCTTAAGTTATCAATGAGATTTATTTTTCATCTATTTATTATCACTTACATCCCTTATTTTCCAAAATGTAAACATATGATAAGGAGACAACTACTGTATATGACTGAAGAGAATGACTGAAAACAACTGGCACTTTATCAATCACATTGGTGTATTTTCATTAGAAATATGTATCTTTACAAAGCCATTTAGAAAGAAGTTTAAAAAACAATCTTAAAAATAAGCCAATAAGATTGCTTCAGACCTGTGGTAGCCTGTCCACTTTCAGTCAAGTCAAGTTTATTGTCTTGTGTACGCAGTGCAGTGAAATTGATTTGTCATGTATGTATTTAATGATGATGTTTATAATGATTGTTTGTTTTTATTTGTATGAGCTTTACTAAATCAAAATGTATTTATCTGATGAATGATGTTACAGCAAAAAAAATGTGTACTTCAGGTACTACTAGAACCAGACCATTGAACTACAGAGGGTGGCTCAAATATTTTTAGGAGATCAAAGCCATAGGCTTCTGTACTGGAGTATGATTGAGCAAGGGGCTCATTTACAAACATAATCCATCTTTAGATTTTTCAATTGGCAGAAACAAAAATTACTATAGGGCAAAGCCTATGAGCAAATAGATTGGGTATATGTATTGTATATCACCTGAGCAAGTTTAATTGATAATTGGACAAGTAAAGTTAGTTGTAATATATACATTTAAGCATTTGTATTTCAAAAGACCATAGAATGTATAGTATTTGATAATATAGATTTATACAGCACTTTAAAGTCATTTACTTCACAAACTGAAAGCTGCAATACTTTTTCTTTCACTTTGATGTAAAACAAACCTGTTTCATAAATCTTTGAATGTTTATTCTTCATAATCTGAAGCCTTCAGATTAAAATGAAATTTATGCCTAATACAAATATGAATGGTGAAATTGATGCATATGTATTCATTTTCAAAAAACAAATTTTAAAAATTATTTAAGATACCTTCCAAATGAGTAGTTTTCATTTAGACCTTTTGAGAAATTTAGAATGATAAAAAGTTGATCTGCAGTCATTTATGTTATTCTAATTACTGTGTGACAAAAAATTTAATTTGTGGAATTCTTTCCTCAGTTTTGCATTTGATGCAAAAACAGAGTTATGCATAGTTGTGTTGTGATAAATTAGTCTGGGTATAAATAACACAATTAGGTAAAATTGACATTGAATTTGGTGTTTACACTTACACTGTTTGCTGATTCCTTATACAAAGGTATATATCTCACTTATATAGTCACTGCCATCTGTAGTCTCTGTAACTATCCTTTTTGTGTATATATACTCTCTATTTTTGTTAACTCTGTTTAGGATTACCTCTAATTTCTTACTCAATGTTTTAATTGTAGTATTTTCACAGTATCTTGACTGTAGTTAGTCTATTTGGTTTAATTGCTTACCTACTTGTAAACATCTACATTTTAAGTATCTTGCTAAGTGTGTCCAACAGAGGGTACATGCTACCTGGGAATGTGTTCTTTTTAGAAATGCAGCTCATACTTTGAACCTGCGTATATACCCTTCAGTGACTGCGGAGGAAATATTAAGACAAAAGAAAATTGTACAAAAGAAAGGATGTATTTTGCTTGCTTTAAAATGTAGCTTTCGCTGTTAATATATATTGCAGTGTAATCATACATACAAATCTAGCTTAAGAGAACCTACTGAAGTCAATACAGTTTTCTTTCAGTTCTTCAGTGTGGTCTTTGACTCTGAAAGATGAAACTGCAATCATCAATGTTGCATCTGTGCCGATGAGGCTTCTGAGGCTGCTTGGTACTCCTTGTTCCTAAAAGTAGCCATACTTTTCCTACTGACTAATACCATATATGGATTACCACTTCATCATATTCACTGAGCTGTGTATGAATTTAGCTCTCTTCCACCAACATAGCACATTTTTATTGTCTGTGAATAGTGCATCTGCTCTTATCACTTAAGATTTCTGCCTTAAAGATTTGTTTTTGCTTTAGCTAGGAAAATGTGTTTATGCTAATCACAATTAACTAAAACCATTCTTAAAATTACAGTCTCAAATAGGTAGTTTTCAGCATTGGTTACATTTTTATTTCTTATGCTACTGTAGAGCAGTGGTCTCAAACTCTAGTACTGAAGGGCTGCAGTGGCTGCAGGTATTCATTGTAACACTTCTCATAATTGGTGACCAGTTTTGGCTGCTAATTTAATTCCTTTTCCTTTCATTTTAATTGACTTGTTTTTTAAGATTTGCTCCCCTGAATTACTTCAGTGTTCCTCTGAATTTTCTTTTTTTTTCTTAAATGGTACCCAAACAGAGATGAAACTTGGAGTGAGCCAACAGAAGACCAAGTAGGTCGGGGCCTCAGATTCCAAAAACTTTCACTCCAACCAGTTGCTTAATTAGGTGCTGATTCTTCTTGTTAATTAACCCCGTTCTTTAATTCCATGGCTTGTTGCTGCTCTCATTGTGCAATTGCAGACATTTCCAAAAGTATTGATTTTTCTCTTTTCTAAGAGCACTGTTAATGTTTTGTGGACCTGAGCAGAAATTTTCCCAAAATTGGCTTGGGCATTCCATCTCTCTAGTATTGGAGAACTGTCATACTTGCATTTTTTCATTTTTTGATTGGACTGTGTGTTATGTATTCCTGTGTGAATTAAGTATCTTGAAATTCTCTTTGGAGCATTGAATCTGGTGATCCTTCACATTCGGTGTAAGCATTCTGTGCATAAATCCAACTCATGTTTAATTTTTTCATAAAGAATTTATTCTACAGATTAAAACTTCTATGCCTTGAAGTACTTCCTGCAATGGTTCCATATTTCTGAGGATCAATTGAATTGTTTGTATATTGATATACATATATACATATATGGATAATATCAATATATATGGATAATATCAGTGTCCTTATTATTAGAGACTTTACATCCTGCCTTGAGAGTTTTGGATTCCAGCAGCATACTGATGTTCCCACTCATTCCAAAGGACATATCTTGGACTTGATTTGCTGTTCTGGAGTTACCCCGCTTGATTGTACTGCGGATGAACTCCCCATAACTGATCACTTTCTTATTTCATTCAATGTTAAACTTGCACTTTCCAACACTAAGCTTTCCCGTCTCATGTATTTCCGTAATATTAAGAATATTAACTTAGACTCTCTTTCCTCTAGTATTGATTCCCTTATGGACATTGATAATTTATCTACTCCTGAAGAACTGGTCTCACACTATAACACTGGACTTAATGGTATTCTTAACTCTGTCGCTCCATTAAAAACTAGATCTGTTTCTTTCTCCTTTTCTGCTCCCTGGTTCACGCCTGAAGTTTGGCTTTTGAAAGCCAAAGGCCGGCAACTTGAACGGTTATATAAAAAACTGGACTTTCTGTTCACAAACAGATGTACAAAAACCATATACTTTATTACAAGGACTGTATTGCCCAAACTAAATCTAACTATTATACTCTCATTATTTCTTCCAATGAAGAAAACACCAAGTCATTGTTTTCACTACTTAACAATATCACACAACCCCCGGTTTCTTTACCTTATTACCTTTACTCAACTGAATTTCCTTTATGTCTTTTTTTTAATGAAAAAATCCATAAGATTCATCAGTCTCTCTGTATGGATTCCTCCAGTACTTCATTTGAATTTCACCCACCAACTCACTCATTTTCCTCTTTTCAGCTTCCTACTTTCTCAGAAATATCAGATCTTGTCTGTAAGTCTAAGCCATCCACCTGTCAACTGGACCCCCTCCCTACAGTTCTAGTCAAAGCCTGCCTCCCCTCTCTGGTCCCGTTTATCTCTGCTATAATCCACTCTTCTCTCACTACTGGTACTGTTTTTAAAACTGCTACAATAACCCCAATACTGAAAAAACCTGGTGCCAATCCGACTAATTTCAGTAATTTTCGTCCTATTTCTAATCTACCCTTCATTTCCAAAATTCTTGAAAAAATAGTGGCTATTCAACTTCATTCTCATTTATCTCAAAATAATCTGTATGAACAGTTGCAGTCTGGTTTTCATCCCCTCCACAGTACAGAAACAGCACTTATAAAAATGACTAATGACCTCCTTATGGCAGCTGATTCTGGTTTAATTACTATTCTCATCCTCCTTGATCTGAGTGCAGCCTTTGACACTATTTGTCACACTACTCTTCTCAAAAGATTATCTTCGATTGGCATTACCCACACTCCACTAGATTGGTTCAGATCGTACCTCTCAGGCCGCACTCAGTTTGTTCAGGTTAAAACTTTCACATCCCAACCCACCGTTGTTACTTCTGGTGTGCCCCAGGGCTCTGTTCTGGGACCCCTCCTTTTCATTATTTACCTCCTCCCCCTTGGCAATATCTTTCGTAAATATAACATTAGCTTCCACTGTTATGCTGATGACACCCAGCTCTATCTCACTAGCAAACCTACTGCTTCTTTTCCACCCTCCTCACTTACTGATTGCATAGCAGAAATCAAATCCTGGTTTTCTTCATATTTTCTTAAATTAAATAGCGACAAAACTGAGGTTCTCCTCATTGGTACAAAATCAACATTATCCAAAACTGATCACTTTTCATTTGTTATTAATAATTCCTCTGTCTCCCCTTCCCCACAGGTTAAGAGTCTGGGTGTCATCCTTGACAGTACTTTATCCTTTCAGTCCCACATCAATAACATCTCCCGGTCTGCATATTTCCACTTGCGTAATGTGAGTCGTATTTGCCCCTCCCTCACTCCCCACACCACTGCTATACTTGTTCATAGCCTTGTCACTTCTCGTCTGGATTATTGAAATTCCCTTTTCTTTGGTCTTTCTCACAAATCTCTTTATAAGCTTCAACTGGTCCAGAATTCAGCTGCCCGCATCATTACTAGAACCCCCTCTATTCACCATATCACTCCTGTTTTGCAGCAGCTTCATTGGCTTCCAGTTCAGTTTCAAATTCAATTCAAAATTCTCCTACCGTACTAACTTTTAAGGCTATACACAACCTTGCCCCTCCATATCTGGCTGACCTCCTCCATGTTGCCATTCCCTCCCGTACCCTTGGATCCTCTTCCTCCATCCACTTGACTGGCCCCTTCGTCCATCTTACCACTATAAGGAGCAGAGCATTCAGTTGTTCTAGATAGATAGATTCTGATCCCCAGCTTTGGAACTTACTACCACCTGAGCTTAGAAATATTGAATCATTTTCACTTTTCAAATCTAAACTTAAAACTCATTTGTTTAAGACTGCTTTTTCTCTTTGATTACAATTGCCCTGTCTGATTTTAACTTTTGTATGTTACTTTTGTTTATAATCTGTGTTTTGTCTATTGTTCGGTGTCCTTGAGTGTTTAGAAAGGCGCCTACAAATAAACAAAATGTATTAATTTTATTATTATTAATAATTTGTATTTACTGGGGCAGAAAGCAGGACATATAAAGAAAGTACAGCAGAATTTTATTTCTATTGCAGACCAAGCTTGTGTATATTCATTAATTTGTGTCAATGTCCAGGGGCCTCATGTAGAACGCCATGCGTAGAATTCACACTAAAACGTGGCATATGGACAAAACTGGAATTGTGCATACACACAAAAAAATCCAAATGCATAAAAATGTGCATATGCCAAGTTCCACACACTTCCTCTTTAAAAAATCCCAAACAACGTGAAATTTAATGCATGTGCCTGCAGCCCCACCCCAACTCCTCCAAGAATTTCACATATTTTAATATGCAAATCAATAGAAATAACCCCCTTCTGTTCAACATTTTAGCAGACTATAGCAAAAGCACATGGGAAAAAAGGATTTCAGTGAATGCGAAGTGGAGGCAAGGAGAAAATTTACCATTTAGTTGCTTATACAGTAATCCCTCCTCCATCGCGGGGGTTGCGTTCCAGAGCCACCCACGAAATAAGAAAATCCGCGAAGTAGAAACCATATGTTTATATGGTTATTTTTATGTTGTCATGCTTGGGTCACAGATTTGCGCAGAAACACAGGAGGTTGTAGAGAGACAGGAACGTTATTCAAACACTGCAAACAAACATTTGTCTCTTTTTCAAAAGTTTAAACTGTGCTCCATGACAAGACAGAGATGACAGTTCTGTCTCACGATTAAAAAAATGCAAACATATCTTCCTCTTCAAAGGAGCAAACAAATCAATAGGGCTGTTTGGCTTGTAAGTATGCGAAGCACCGCGGCACAAAGCTGTTGAAGGCGGCAGCTCACACCCCCTCCGTCAGGAGCAGAGAGAGAGAGATGGAGAGAGACAGATAAAAAAATCAATACGTGCCCTTTGAGCTTTTAAGTATGCGAAGCACCGTGCAGCATACTTAAAAGCTGCACACAGAAGGTAGCAACGTGAAGATAATCTTTCAGCATTTTTAGACGAGCGTCCGTATCGTCTAGGTGTGCGAACAGCCCCCCTGCTCACACCCCCTACGTCAGGATCACAGATAGTCAGCGCAAGAGAGAGAAAGAAAAGTAAGTTGGGTAGCTTCTCAGCCATCTGCCAATAGCGTCCCTTGTATGAAATCAACTGGGCAAACCAACTGAGGAAGCATGTACCAGAAATTAAAAGACCCATTGTCCTCAGAAATCCGCGAACCAGCAAAAAATCCGCAATATATATTTAAATATGCTTACATATAAAATCCGCAATAGAGTGAAGTCGAGAAAGGCGAAGCGCGATATAGCGAGGGATCACTGTATATAAAGTATAGTGACTTGGCAGGTTTCCAAAGCAGTGTTATGTCAAGCGGTCATGTCAAGCAGGCTTATAGGCCTATATGAGGCCTACTGAAGTGGTCAGATATTAAAGTCAACGTGAAAACCATCAGTTTATTCTGTTTCAGACAATGTTACTAAAGCTGACCTGTGTGCTGAAGACATGATGATGGTGCTGCTGTGCCTAGCACATTTTCTTGCAAGGGCTACTCACACACGCTGGGCGACCATATGGCGCTGTGTATTGACGGATGCTGTTATAGAGTTACAAAAAGCAATAGTGGATGCTGTAAGAGATGTGGCCAATGAACTAAGGAATATAAGGGCTGTGCTATGTGATATTGACAACAAAGTAAATTAATTGATTAAAAAGTAAATGCTGCATCTGATTACCTGTTTTTACATTCAGCTAATTACATTCAAATGAAGTTGTAATGCTATCCAATATGGCTGATACATTGGTGGGTCAGGGTCAGGTTCTTCATACCGCATCTCTTCAGGTACAGGCAAGCCACAATTGTGTGCCACATTATGCAGTCTGCTATATGCTTGCACAGTGTGACACACTTTCTGTGGACTATAGAGCAGCACATTAATAGAGCGCTTTCTGTTTACACAAGCAAATTCATTCTCTGGAGGTGCCTTTATAGTGTAGCGTTGGTGCTGAGCACCACAATGGATTCTCTGCTCTTTGAGGTGACTCTATATCCTTAAAAGGACTACTTGCCTTTTGCTGCACTAGTAGGTAAAAGCGCCTGCAACTGTGCAGAGCTGCAGTTTTTATAGGCTGTCCTGCTATAAATGATGTAATGCTAGCTCATTCTTTTGGTGATTCATCCCTGGCTGATGTTATTTGTCTGGCGCCATTGTAATAGCAATGTGTGTGCAGCTGACTGCTCTAATTACATTTGGATAACCAGACGTTGATGCAAATTGAGCTTTCATGTTTGACAGTTCAACCACCGTGTATGGAAATCTTATATATCTGGATGATAAGTGGATAATACAATGCCATACATGTGGCATGGAGCGACTCCGTGATGTTTGTGAAATTCCCGATCTGTCAGCAAGTTCACGCTGAAAAGCTCCTGTAGCTGAAAACCTGACAGTGGACATAACTTGCAAAGGAACAGGTAGAGCACAATTCCTCAGTCTACCTTAGAAAAGCCAGTGCCAGTTCAGCACACATCTCCAAGAAGATGGCTCTTGAGAATCAAAATTAACTTGGAAGCCTGTCATCATCATCTCTAAATACGCATTTTCTTCTAATTTATTCCATTTGCGATGTCTTCTAACAACACTAAAACAGCTATGGTAGTTGGAATAGTTTGGCCATTCCATGCACCATTAAACTGTAACAGAATTATTACAATCAGGTGATTTTAATTTATAAACAATATGGAGTTAATTTCATTGTATTTGATAAATCCCTCATCATTGATGCGAATCTGAAAAAAGGGAGACCGCACAGAAACAGTAGCAATGATATGAGGATGTGTGCTGCCAGTTTGCAAAACCAAGCAGAAACTTACATACACTCGGTCAGAGGCTGCTGTGAAAAGGTGCATGGTTTTTACATTGTTTAGTTTTGTACATCTTGAACTGAACGTGGAAACGGGCGTATACAACATTTTTGTACATACGCACCATTTATACATTTATTAATGTTATGAAAAGGTCCGGGATTAAAACACTCAAGAGAATTGTATATAGATAACGTCTTTGCATCTTATGAACAATTACGCTTCAAATTTGACTTCCCATCAACACAATTTTTCCACTACTTTCAAATCAGAAACTGCTAAAAGGAACCTATCCAATTTTCCACTCTTCCCAACTATTTGATTTTCAGAAGAAATACTGATCAGTCTTGAAGACTCAAGACAGCATCTCAAAATTGTATGAAAACATACTAAAATCTTCTATTCAAAGATTCTAGGGTTCAGTGGGGAAAGGATCTTTCTCTTAATATATCAGAAAAGGTGTGCAAGATAGCCATTCATAGAACACACTCTAGCTCCATATGCACAAAGCATTCAATCATTCACCTTAGAATTTTTCATCAATCACATTTATCTCGTTTAAAATGGTCTTAAATGTATCCAGGGCAAGATTCAGCCTGTGAATGTTGCAATCTAGCTCCAACTTTACTGGTCCACATGTTTTGGAAGTGCACCAAATTAATGTAAGTTCGGACAAAAATCTTTGCATGCCTATCGGACAACCTTATTGTCACAATCGTAAGGTGAGCTTAAAGTGGAGAAGTACAAATTGATTTTAATAGCTTATACCACACTACTAGCATATAGACCTGGCCCACCTGTTATAAGTCAGTGAGTAACAAATGTTCTTTAATATTTGAAATGGGGAAAAAAATCTAATTCCTGATTAGAAGATCGGTTTCTAACATTTTAAAAATTTAGCAAGATCTAATTACAGTTTTTCTTGATCACTTACACACATTTCTTGAAAATAAGCCCCATTTCCCAAAACTCTACACAATTTCATAACTGCACATTCAACTCCCCAAATTTTCAGGTCAAAGCCATACTCACTACTCAGAAACATATGTTACATTAAAACCAAACTTTGTCTTCCGACATCACACACAAGCCCTCACAAACACTATAACATTGCATTCCAGCATGCTGAGATTATTTCAAAACACTACTGTAAAAACCTGTTACTGCCCAATGGGTAGTGTTACTTATGGTCCTGTTAATGAACACTATATAAACAACAAATGTAGAATTTTCTAAAGAATGTCTCATTTAATGTACAATACAATACATATAGAATAGGAAAGAAGCAAGAAAATTCTGTTCAGCTGCAGCATCTCTTCTTTGGTCAGGCCAGAGAATCTCTTCTACATCACATCCAATATGAGCCCTGGCCAGGCAGTGGGGAACAAAAACCTTTTGCATGCCTTATGCATCCCTGGCAAGCCTCAGATGTGATATCCAAACAATCTTCCTCCATGGCCTGGAAGAGGTAAACACGAATATAGACCTTCCCCTGCCATGCTGAAAAAACTCCCCTATAGGGTTTAGGAAAGGAGAGTATGCAGGCAGAAAGATGTTGCTGAATCCGGTATTGTTGGTGAACTAGTCACGAACTAGAACAGCCTGGTGGAAACTGACATTGTCTCAAATTACAACGTAGCAGGGCTGCTCTGGTTGTGCTGGCTCCCTCTGGTTGAGTTGGTATACATGATCTAGGAGACCATCAAGGAAAGCCAGTAGAAGCATGGTGTCATATGGACCAAGGGTTGCATGTTTTTGGCTGATGGCAGCATATATTGTCACATTCCCCACTTGTTGGCCAGAGATATTCAAAATGACCCATTGGCCGGTTATGTTCCTTACCCTCCATTTCCTTTTAGTGAGGTTAAAGCCTGCCTTATAAACAAAGATGAGCTCATGGGGAGTGTCTTGCTTCTGTTTCAAATATTCTGTACTAAAGAGGAGATACTCTACAGTAAATGACTACTCTGAAACACATTGCTACAGTGCACAAAAAAGGAAGCCATAAATGTAGCTGTACAATACTGTAATACATAGTGTAACTGCTCAAATACAACATTTATTTATATAGCACATTTTCATACAAATAATTTATCTCAAAGTGCTTTACATGATGAAGAAAGAGAAAAAAGACAAAGTAAGAATTAAGATAAGAGAACACTAACATAGAATAAAAGTCAGGCCCGATGGCCAGGGAGGACAGAAAAAACTAAAAAACTCCTGACAGCTGGAGAAAAAATAAAATCTGCAGGGCCATGAGACCTCCCAACCCCCTCTAGGCATTCTGCCTAACATAAATGATTAATCCTCATTGTATTCAGGGTTCTCATGGAAGGACTTGATGATGACGACGGTCATGGACTTATGGCCTTTAATCCATCAATGTAGGGACATCATGGTGCTTTGATTAGGTGGTGGTGGTGGCACAGGTTGCCACCACAGAAAACCTTAAAAAGAACAGAAGAGAGAGTAGGGGTTAGTACAGATATTGGAGCCACCATTAATAGTAATGATAATTAATTGAATATGCAGAGCATCAGGATTAAATTAAAATGAAGTTATGAGAAAGCCATTTTAAAGTAATGTGTGTTTAGCAGTTTTTTTTAAAGTGCTCCACCGTATCAGCCTGGCGAATTCCTATTGGCAGGCTATTCCAGATTTTAGGTGCATAACAGCAGAAGGCAGCCTCACCACTTTTAAGTTTAGCTCTTGGAATTCTAAGCACTCATTTGAGGATCTAAGGTTACAATTTGGAATATAAGATGTCAGACATTCCAATATATAGGAAGGAGCGAGATTATTTAAGGCTTTGTAAACCATAAGCAGTATTTTAAAGTCAATCTTGAATGACACAGTTAACCAGTGTAGTGACATAAAAACTGGACAAATGTGCTCGGATTTTCTTTTCCTAGTTAAGATTCTAGCAGCTACATTCTGCACTAGTTGCAATCGATTTATGTCTTTTTTGGGGAGTCCTGAGAGGAGTGCATTACAGTAATCTAGTCAACTGAAAACAAAAACGTGAACTAATTTCTCAGCATCTTTCAATGATATAAGAGGTCTAACTTTTGCTATATTTCTTAAGTGAAAAAATGCTGTCCTAGTGATCAGATTAATATGTGATTTAAAATTCAGGTCACAGTCAACAATTACCCCTAAATTCTTTACCTCCGTCATGACTTTTAATCCTAATGCATCAAATTTATTTCGAATAACCTCATTATATCCATTATTGCAAATCACTAAAATTTCAGTTTTCTCTTTATTTAACTTGAGAAAATTACTACTCATCCACTCAAACACAAGTAAGACATATTGTTAGTGAAACAACAGAGTCGGGGTCATCAGGTGCTATTGACAAATACAGCTGTGTGTCATCAGCATAGCTGTGGTAGCTCACGTTATGCCCCAAGATAATCTGACCTAACGGAAGCATGTAGATCGAAAAGAGCAGCGGACCCACGATAGAGCCTTGTGGAACACCATATAAAATATCATGTGTCTTTGAAGTATAATTATCACAACTAATAAAGAATTTTCTACCTGCCAGGTAGGACTTAAACCAACTTAAGACACTGCCAGAAAGACCACCTTATCTAATGACGAGTTTACTATGTCAAAAATACTATCAATTAGCACACCCAGTACTTCTTTGAAAAAACTTGTTGGTATTGGGTCAAGGATGCAGGTGGAGGGTCTCAGTTGAGAAATTATTTTATATAAATCAGGTAAATCTATCTTGGTGAAAGAATTTAATTTGTTTATAACAGAGTACTAGGGTTAAGAGGATGCACAGTGATTTTTGATTGAAAAATACAGCAATAGCCTCACAAGTTTCACTGGAAGTATTCTGGAGGCATTCCATTGAGTTACCTGGGTTTAGCAGACGATCAATAATAGAGAATAAGACTCTGGGATTACTAGCATTGTTATTTATAATTCTAGAGAAATAGCAGCGTCTCTCAAGACGGACTGTGTTATTGTATTCTGTTGTTTTAGCCTTCAATATCTCATATTGGATAGTTAGTTTAGTTTTTCTCCATTTACGCTCAGCTCTCCGGCATGTTCTCTTTAAATCAGACACTCTTTGGGTCTTCCATGTTATAACAATGCTAGAAGATTTTTTAACTGTCTTTTCAGGTGCGACTGTCAGCAGCAGCTCTCACCTTAGTATTAAATTTTTCCACCTTACTATTTACATTATCCTCGCTATTGTAGTTAGCACTACAAACGGACTGGTTACTTAGAATGTTTGTAAATTTTGAAGCTGCTGATGAGTAAAAAGCATTTTTTTAACAATATGCTTCTTGTGAATGTTTTCTATTATTTCAATATTAAATAGTAAAAGAAAATGGTCTGATAGATCAATATCAATGATCAGCTTCACATCAACTTTCAGTCCTTTAGTAATTACTAAGTCTAATGTATGACCTGCTTTATGTGTAGGCTGATTAATGAACTGTCTCAAATCAAGAGAGTCCAGGAGGTTCATAAAACAAAGTTCTGGAAAACAAAATACTGCAAGTACTAACTATAAAACCATACAGTTTACAATAGGAACATTCAGTAACTATTTGAAATGATGCAGTAATTCTATGGATTTCACACAGCATACAGTCCAGCAGAGCAAACAGCTATAATACATATAGGTGTTGTATGTAACAGTGTACAGTAATCCAGAGTTACAGTATAGAGCAGTATGTAAATGACCTACCTATTGTATTTTCCCCAATGAAGGGTCATATGATAGAAACTACTGTGAAGCAGCTCAGGTTTGGTTCTACTCTTTGACCAGTTTCTGCCATCAATATCCCATGCACAAAGACATGATCAACAAGAGTGGCACGATTCTCATTTGAAACCATTTGTCTCCTTGCTCTTATTCTTATTCACCCTCTTCCACCTTCCCTCCTGTGTCCTCTCCCTTTTTCTTCCAGTGGTGGTTTATCCAGTGTTCCATAACAAGTGAACTGACCCATGGCCTTTTTATCTGTCTATCCTAAGGCTATGATTGGTGTGTGAACAATTTTGACTTGTAGTGTTTACTTACAACTGGAGAATTGTGTGCTAAATGTGTTCCAGCTGTGCTGACTTGAGTTAATGATATTAATTATAATGATAATGTTTAATGATAATGCTTTCTAAATGAGCACACAGTGAAGCCCATGATATATGAAGGGATGTGTGTGTAGAGTTTTGTAGAAAAGGTGAAACAAATCTGAATCATGTCTGAACGGGGAGTAGTGTTTATAGTTTTTGGAAATTAGTTGGTTTTTTGGTAGATGGCAGTATTGTTTGAGATTTTTAGTTAGTAATTTTGGTAATGGTGTGTAAGCAATCGATAAAAACTATAGTAACCTTTAAGAATAAGCATTTATATCGGGGGGGGGGATATTCTCCCTCCTTTGGTTTTTAAAGATTTGCTCTTTACTATTCTCTCTTTCCTTTTGTGTTGGGATTGAATTCTGTTTTGTTAAGTTCGACTTGATTGTATGTAATGATATCTTATTCGTTGTATAAGTTAGACGTGATCATATGGAATGTTCATTTCTTCAAATAAAATTTAAAAAAAAATTCTAATCCCTGTAGTGTCTGCTCGTGAACTATAACCTACTCAGTCCATTATGATTCACTTGATATTGGCAATATTTTTCAATATTTTCAATGTCAAAGGCCTGCTAGTCCTTTGTGAGACATGGTGGAATTCTGTAGCTTATGAAGGGGACTGGTCTTGATGCATATTGACTTTGTAAGCATGAATCTCTAAAGGAATATACAGTAGTTCTTTAGCATTAAAAATGAATAATAGAATGATTCTTGGTTTTGCAGTTGTTGTCAATCATGATGACTTGGTTCTGAAACTAGTTCACAGGATGCAATTCTTGATCAAATTCACAGGTTGAAGTAATCAAACAGAAAGCAGAGATGCCAGAAGTCTAAGCTGAAACCATTTTTCACATTCACCCACAGTTTTCACAGAATCCCCTGGATGCTTTGTACACTATTTGCCCATCTTCACTGGCAAAAATTAATCTCTGAGCTTCAAGGTTTTTGTCTTAAAAGTATTTAGTTTAAATGTGTCACTGCCTTTTCTTGTGTTTAAATATGAAACAATATAATATATTGACATTTTTGCTTATAAGGACATGATTTTGCATAAAGGTGTCTAATTCCATTGCTAACATCAGGTAAAAAAATGAATAAATTGCAGCATCACAGAATGAAAACACCATTGTTTGTTCTTTGAAAAACGTTTAAAAAAAAAAAATAGAATCCATATTTTTAGGTAAAATCCATCATCTGCTTTTTCATTTTTTTTTTGTTTTACCACCATGTATAAATTTGTTGGGACCCGTATAGCTCATTGAAAAAGTTGTGTATGCCTCATAAAAAGTGATTAAATGAAAGCAGTTGTCCCTTGTATATCTGCATGGCTTTGATGCGTTATCAATTAAAGCAAAGCAAGTGTGAAAATGGATAAAGTACTGCTTATTTAACAAAGTTATTCTAAAATGCTGTGGACACATTTGTTTGTACCCTTAGCAAAGACAATAAATAATTGGATTAGTGTAATTTTTCAAACTAGGTGTGTTCTTTAATTGTATCACATATTTCTCGTGCAGTCAGTAATTCAGGCGATTTTGTTAAAAATGGAATAAATGATGATTGGGTGACAATTACTTTTGTCAGTTTCAAGTTATGTCAGAGACAGTTGCAGGTTCTTTTTACATGGCGGGGTACCAACAGATTTGACCGTGTCTGTATATTTTTCCAAAATAATAAATATTATAGGATGTTAGATCTATTTAAATTTGTGAGCATAAGATTGTATAATCTATATATATAATTCACTAAGCCGCCGACAAGAAGCCACCCATAGAAAGCACTCCGGAAGGGGCGTGCATTCACTAAACCGCCGACAAGTAAGACGCCAGTGGCGCACGCAGGAAGGAGCCACGCCCACCAACTCTTAGACCATTGGATACGACGAAAACTCGCAGAGCCCCGCCCACCAGCTCAGACGCGACGCCTCGGAAAACATGCCGTCATTTCTGTTTGTCTGTGCCACAGTCCACATGCAGCTCTGAGCCACGTTGACTTTTCATTAGTCAACCTCAGTGGAACCTTGGTTCACACAGAGGCAGCGCCAGAGAGAGACAGAGGCACACACACAGGCAGCGAGAGAGAGAGAGAGACAGACACACACACACACAGGCAGCGCGAGAGAGAGAGCCGCCCACACACACAGGCAGCGCCAGAGAGAGAGACAGAGGCATACACAAAGGCAGCACGAGAGAGAGAGTCGCGCACACACACAGACAGCGCCAGAGAGAGAGCCGCGCAATCCTTTAAAACTGAGGTTAAAACACAATGAAGGAAGCAGTCTTTAAAAACCAATAAGCCCTGTGCCTCTTTTTCATTAGCGTCTCACCTGCTTCACCGATGCAGGCCCTGCAACAGTCGAGACGCTCTCTCACCAGCTGACCTTCTCTGTGCCTGACTCCACTACCGTCAGTCACCTGATTAAAAATGGCCTTTTGAAGGGGAGCTGTGGACCCGCTATACCACAGGAACACATTGCCTTCGAGCCTGCTCTCGCTCACTGTAACGTACCGGCTTTCTCTCTCTCCTCACTCGCTCGCACACTGCACAGGGGAGAAATGCCCGCAGCATGACTCCGCCCGGAAACCGTTTCAGCCACACTTCCACGCCCCTCGCTACGCTGTGAGTGTGATGATTATTTATTTAAAAATGGCCTTTTGAAGGGGAGCTGTGGACCCGCTATACCACAGGATCACCTGTGACATTGCCTTCACATTGTTTTCCTTTTATTTATGATCCCGTCGAGCAGATCAGACACCCAGGCAAACAACACTGAATAATCAATAGCTGCAACCACTTTGCCCGCCCCAACTCCTCACCTGAGTCGGTTTCGTCTGTGTTCAGCAGTGTTTCCCAAACTCGGTCCTGGTGAACCCCTGTGGATGCAGGGTTTTGTTCCAACCAGATTCCTAATCATTAATGCCGGTGAAACTCATCAGGGATAAGTCGGTTTTTCAAATGCAGCCGTGTAGCAGATTAGTCTAGCAGGATGTAATAATCCGAGATGAATGCGCGCCCCTGCGCTGAGTGAAAAGCCAATGTATATTGAGTCTAGAAAACATGATCAGCAAGTCTTTGATAGGCTGCAACAAAATGATGAAAGAACAGGCGCATTTTTTTCTCACAAGCTGGGTGGGTGGGTGTTAGTTAATTAGTTACTCGAAGGCTTTCAAGATTTAATATGCACAAGCGGTAATACTGCAAAAGCAGCCCAAACCAGAAAAGACGGCTGGCAAAAAGTGGCCGACAAATTGCAATTGAAATCAACAAAAAATATTTCCTTTTGACAAATGTTACTGTCTTGCATGTTGTATGAGCCTGCATACTCTATGATTTCACATACATATCACATACATTTTACACAGCAAAGTCCTGCAAAGTCTGATCTCGCTCAAAGCAGCCAATTTCAGTCATTTCCACATTGCACTGCTTACAATATGTGTTGCTTTGGTGCCTACTTTTCAATTGTCTGTTGCTGCACTTTCTCACATATATTGTTAGTGTGTACTGTAGAGAGACAAGTCACCTGTTTGCCATCGTGCCATGCCACTGCCACTAAGTTTTCTGCCCGCATAAAAACCGTATTGTCACCTCTTTTCATCTTCAGCCTGTCTGGCTTCAACTGTGAAGCCATGTGTATCCTGTTCACCCTCACTGTGCCACAAGCTCCGATTCCTCTGCTCTGTAGCTCCATGAACAATTCTGGGCATGTATAAAAATTGTCCAAATGTACACAACATGACCCAAATGTTCATAGCCCTGAAGCAGCTCCAGCACAACCTGACTTGTCAAGGGACAGTTCTCTCTTTGAAAGAAATACTTTCCTGTATATGTAATTACTTTCAGGCAGAAACCAGTGTTTGCTTCTGCCAGTACAAAATCCTTTATGCCATACTTTGTGGGCTTGTCTGGCATATATTTGCAGAAAAAAAGGTGTCCCTTTTATTTTATCACAGATTCATGCACAGACAAATCACAGCCAGGCTGATAAAATTGTTTCTATGTTGGTTCCACAATGTCAAGCAGGGGCTGAACTTTATGCATGATGTTCTAGCCTGGCTCACCCCATGGGATTTGCTTCTGTTTATTACAGAAGTGAATAAAACTTTGCAGGAGCACGTACCTATCATCACACTGCATAACCTGTCCAAAGCCACCAGGGGACAAAGCACGTTTGGACCAAAGCTCCCTGAAGTTATATCACCAGTTCTGTCCCATCTCTATTTGTAATGCCACAGCGTGCTTCATCTCGTCTTTTGTTGTGGGTTTCCACTTTGAAAAACGAGAATGCGATGCAAGCGCAACCCGCGATTCAAAAAATTTCTCTGCCTACCTGTTTGTCTCGTCTGACAGTAGCTGAAAAGCAGCATCAGGAGGGAGCAGCCTGAAGTAGTCCAGCAGCTAGTGATCTGTCGTGTCCAACAGCAATCCGTGAAGTCCAGTAGCTAGTTCGGTACCTACGGATCAATGTCTGTGTATTCCTTCCATGCGAACCTTGCCGTAGATGCATCGGCTGCGCGAATGCACTCATCTGGCAGCGGATCAGCTGGCGCAGCATCGGCTGGTGTCCGATCAGCTGATGCCGGCTTCTCACTCTCTTGTTCGATCTCCTGATCACTGTCAATAAAATCCAATTCTGAAAAATCAGATTCAGACTCCGCGATAATGCGCAAAACATTGTCTGCCGAGTGTTTTCTTTTCTGCACACGCTTCGCTCCCTTGTGACATGTCGATGCCATCTTGCCATTGTTTACATTTCGCAACTCACGCACACGCAAGGATTAGTTGCCGAGTCAACGAGTCTAGCATTCCTCCAAGCACAGAGGGAATGCCTGCGACGTGACAGTGAGTTTTGTCGCCTTTAACAGCTGATTGTCGCCCTCTATCCCTGGATGTCGACTTTTGTCGACATTCGCCCTCAATCTCTCCTGTCGACAAAAGTCGACATCCACCCTAAAAGAGTTAATAAGGCACAGGGCCAAACTTTCAAAAAGATGTGCATGTATTTGCCAAAACCAGTTTTCAGTCACGGACAGTTGTATGTTGCTCTCTCCAGAGTTCCATCTTTTCATTCACTTACTGGTATGCCTGCAGGAATACGTGCAGCGAGCGAGCGACACACACACACACATACACACGAGAGAGAGCGAGCGCTGGACGCATAAGAATAAGAATACTGCATTACATTGATATACCGGTGTTTTCAGTATTCAAAGCGCTATCCACACAGGGAGAAACCGGGAAGCGAACCCAAAATCTTCCACAGTCTCCTTACTGCAAAGTAGCAACACTACCACTGCGCTACAAGGCAGTTAAAGAATGCACCAGGCTCAATTTTGTTTACACTTCTGTTTACAGCGATCAGATCGTAGCATGCATTATTGCAATGTTACTTTTCTTGGTGGCTTATTACATTACGGATGTTTCACATGTTAATTTTTTTCCCTGTGCTAAAAAGACATTAAAAAAAGTGTTTCTCAACTGTGACTCCGGAACAACTCAGTACACAAGCTATATTAAGCGTCAACAACGAAGACTCGCTACACCTTAATGAACAAGTGCTGAAATTTATCCCTACCGACGAAGTAACTTTCACCAGCGTGGCCTCATTCGTCACAGACGATCCCCCTTTCAGTCACGGACAATTGTATGTTGCTCTCTCCAGAGGTCCATCTTTTCATTCACTCACAGTGGCATCCACAAACCCACCCCATTTGGACAACTGTGTCGTTCAGGAAGTGTTCACCCATCAATACATGATTATGCGGTGTATGTTACGCCGCGGGTTGGCTAGTTTAATGTAAACAGAAATAAGAGAGAACACACAGAAAAAAAATTATTAAAAAAATGCTTAAAAATCTTCAGTATAAGCAAATGCTGTACAAGATTCTACAAATTAATCAGATTAAGCTTCATTAATGTGCACATCCCAGAGAGAGAAAACCTAGTATGTAGTGTCAAAGTCATATTCACAAAGCCAGTTATGGATGGGAAGAAATACCTTTATTGACACATACTTGGAGTCACTCAGTACATTTAAAGAGATGACTGACTTACAGATGGTAGTAACACTTTTTAAATTAATTTGTCAATTACAAAAGTACGTGTTTAGTTTAATATTTCTTGTTCTTGCTAATTACTGATAAACCGGACCCTTGAAGATGGGATTCTGCTTCACTAGATTACTGGTTTTCTTATTCATACTTATCCTTGTGCTAAAGTAGCTGTGGGACTGGGTCACTGATCAAGAGGCTTTATTTAAAGTGCTTTCTAAGAGTGCCAAAAACAAAAGGTAACAGTTAACAAGGACAGAAGTCATTCAGTATAATCAATATTTAATCAAATAGTGAAAATCATATTTATCGGTAAAAATCAATTCTCTTGATAGCATGGTTAGCTACACAAAATTGTAAAGAAAAAAATATCGACATTATTATCTGTTTAAATTCTGTTGTATCAAAGTTTTTTCAAGATAAAGACTCTGAAGGGAATGGGGTTGGTGATGTATAAAAAATTTAAGCCAGATCTTCCTAAATATGATACATTAAATGGTAAACAGGGTGCCCTGCAAAAACTGGCAGCTATCTATGGAGGCAAGCCTAATTCTGCAGGTGGTGGAAAAACCAGAAACAAAGAAGAAGAGGTAGGACTGCATAGCATGTGTGCCCTAATCGTAAATTTGTTTTGCATGCTATTCAAGCCTTATCATTTCTGGAGATACAGTGCATCCGGAAAGTATTCACAGCGCATCACTTTTTCCACATTTTGTTATGTTATAGTCTTATTCCAAAATGGATTAAATTAATTTTTTTCCTCAGAATTCTACACACAATACCCCATAATGACAACGTGAAAAAAGTTTACTTGAGATTTTTGCAAATTTATTAAAAATAAAAAAATTGAGAAAGCACATGTACATAAGTATTCACAGCCTTTGCCATGAAGCTCAGAATTGAGCTCAGGCGCATCCTGTTTCCACCGATCATCCTTGAGATGTTTCTGCAGCTTAATTGGAGTCCACCTGTGGTAAATTCAGTTTATTGGACATGATTTGGAAAGACACACACCTGTCTATATAAGGTCCCACAGTTGACAGTTCATGTCAGAGCACAAACCAAGCATGAAGTCAAAGGAATTGTCTGTAGACCTCTGAGACAGGATTGTCTCGAGGAACAAATCTGGGGAAGGTTACAGAAAATTTTCTGCTGCTTTGAAGGTCCCAATGAGCACAGTGGCCTCCATCATCTGTAAGTGGAAGAAATTCGAAACCACCAGGACTCTTCCTAGAGCTGGCCGGCCATTCAAACTGAGTAATCAGGGGAGAAGGGCCTTAGTCAGGGAGGTGACCAAGAACCCGATGGTCACTCTGTCAGAGCTCCAGAGGTCCTCTGTGGAGAGAGAAGAACCTTCCAGAAGGACAACCATCTCTGCAGCAATCCACCAATCAGGCCTGTATGGTAGAGTGGCCAGACGGAAGCCACTCCTTAGTAAAAGGCACATGGCAGCCCGCCTGGAGTTTGCCAAAAGGCACCTGAAGGACACTCAGACCATGAGAAAGAAAATTCTCTGGTCTGATGAGACAAAGATTGAACTCTTTGGTGTGAATACCAGGCGTCACGTTTGGAGGAAACCAGACGCCGCTCATCACCAGGCCAATACCATCCCTACAGTGAAGCATGGTGGTGGCAGCATCATGCTGTGGGGATGTTTTTTAGCGGCAGGGACTGGGAGACTAGTCAAGATAAAGGGAAAGATGACTGCAGCAATGTACAGAGACATCCTGGATGAAAACCTGCTCCAGAGTGCTCTTGACCTCAGACTGGGGCGACGGTTCATTTTTCAGCAGGACAACAACCCTAAGCACACAGCCAAGATATCAAAGGAGCGGCTTCAGGACAACTCTGTGAATGTCCTTGAGTGGCCCAGCCAGAGCCCAGACTTGAATCCGATTGAACATCTCTGGAGAGATCTTAAAATGGCTGTGCACAGACGCTTCCCATCCAACCTGATGGAGCTTGAGAGGTGCTGCAAAGAGGAATGGGTGAAACTGGCCAAGGATAGGTGTGCCAAGGTTGTGGCATCATTGGCAGCAATTACAGCCTCAAGTCTTTTTGACTAAGGTGCATCGACAAAGTATTGAGCAAAGGCTGCGAATACTTATGTACATGTGATTTCTCAGTTTTTTTATTTTTAATAAATTTGCAAAAACCTCAAGTAAACTTTTTTCACGTTGTCATTATGGGGTGTTGTGTGTAGAATTCTGAGGAAAATAATTAATTTAATCCATTTTGGAATAAGGCTGTAACATAAAATGTGGAAAAAGTGATGCGCTGTGAATACTTTCCGGATGCACTGTAAATCATACCACTATGTATCTAATCTTTAAACAGCGGTTTACTAATTTTTCTTTATTTTTAATGCATGTTAATAGACTTTGCAAAGTTTTTTGGTGGGTTAGTGTTTTTTTTTTTTTTTTTTTTTAATGTTTAAGATAAAAAATTTTATCTTCGGTTTGCATGTCTCCATATCGATATCTGTTACTGTTTTAACATATAAACAATCAAATTGTTGTTGTTAATTGTCTACATTTATTCAAAACTGCAGTGCTTTTATATATTTTTTTATTTTCCGCTTTTGCCCAAGTAATTTTGCTTTCAGTTTATGAAGTGCCTGACTTTTACAGTGTAGCTGGAATACCTTTAAGATCACAGTATGTTTTTATTAGCTGATTTCTCACTGTTTGTGCTGCTCTTGTCTTAAACAGGAATATTTAGCTCGACTTCGACAAATTCGACTTCAGAATTTCAATGAACGTCAACAGATCAAAGCCAAGCTTCGAGGTGAAAAGGTAAAGGTTTTCTTTTTTGTTAATTGGTGCATCAGTTTTGACAATGTACATTTTTTATCATCTAATAGCCTTTTAAACATAATTAACTTAAAAGATTTTATTTTAGTTTATAACTTTGAGCATTTTTCCAACTACTAAATTTACAAAGCCCCCCAGTTACCCTGTAGATGAGAGGTACGTTTACGTAATATAACTAGTTTAGAGTTTTATCTAGCGGTACTATCTAAGTTATGTTGAACATGTTGGAAAGTTGCATTAGAATGCATCAGTATTCCTTTTTTGTTTAAATTGCAGAAGAATTCTTATAAAAAGCCCAATCTTGGGGCATGGAGTGATCAAAGTGACTCTTCAGTGTTTTGGGCTGTTGTAGTATAAATGATGATATTCCTTTTCACATTGCATATTGTGTATTGTAGTAAAGATTTTTTTTTGTAATGCATGCAGAAAATACTCTTAAAATCTGCTAGAATGCTTATGCAAAAATAATAATAATAATAATAATAATGAAAAGGAGTTGCCACTCTTGGGAAGTTGCTATTCAAAGTGAAGATGGCTTTTTCATGCTTTACAATACTACAGAACATTCTCCTTTTCCTGTTTTGTACTTCTGGCATTAAGGAAGAGCACATTTACATTTTATGTGACCCTCATTGTCTGGTGCCATTGGAAATACAGTTTAGCAGTGCTATGATTGAGAATGGAGTATCATTCCTTGGCCATGTAAACTTCTATTAAAAAAAAAAGAAAAATCACCAATCAAAAAAAAGTACTGGAGTTTGATTTTACTCCCAAAATTCATTGTTGTTTATTAGCACTTCAAAATATTAATGATAAAGTACTGAATAGCTTGTATCACATAGACTGTTTTGAAAATGCTTTCGTTTAGCCAACCTGTTAATGTCTTTGTAATCTTTTGCTATTTTGAGATTAATTGATGAACAAAACAAAGGAAAGGTATAAAATGTCATTTTGAAAGAAATATTTATGAAAATGTATTTAAACAAAAACATGAAAAACATAAAAGTAGTCATTAGCGGTTCTATTTGAATTTCTTCAAAAACATTGCTACTTCCTAAGTAATTTTTTTCAAACCTAAAACTATAATTCCATTCTATTATTCATTTTGTTGTTGTGTGTTGGAGAGTATGGCATGGAGGCATGCATACCACAGCTCCATATTTTACATTCCTGTATCTTTTACAGGGGGTTGTAGATAATGACTGACTGCCAGTCCGTGTTTTTGTATATTTACTGCACCTGGAAAATAAAATATCTGATATATTGAAAAATGTGAAAGAAAATCATATTTTATGTTTCTTTTAATTATATAGATGTATAGTGAGAAACCAAGAGATCTCCAATTTTAGTCCTCAAACCACCTAATTGTGCATGGTTGAGTCATGAAGAATGTAAAAAGTAGATAGGTTAGTAACTGTATCCTGTAAGTGACTGTATTTAGACTCTTTTGTGTCTGAATTCAAAGAGCAAGTAACTAGATAAGAAGGTTCTGAGTGCTGAGACTTGAACGCTAAAGTGGTTGTGGTAACCCCATGTTCGGGATGCTTGTTTTCAAAGCTGGCAAGAGTTTCCAAATACTTTTAAAAGTACTGTGGTAAATGGTGGAGTATAACAACCTCTTGCCTGTATATAAAGCCAACATTACTGGTTTATTATGTTAAGTAAACTGGTTCACATTGACATTTTGTGATTTGTTGTTTTTTTTTTTTTTTGTTTGTTTTTTTTATGGGTAGATATTAGGTTATAGTGATTTATTCCTTAAGTGACCATGCATGTCCAGAAGAGATGTAAAATTTTAAGTCCTTTTGTGTCATTACATTAGTAATTTGCCCGAGTTGAAATTTAATGTATTAGTACATTGTAGTTCAGTGCAAAATAGATACATTTTAACTCATTTTATAGTATTTTTGAATCTTATGTTTCTATACCTTATCTCTTTATTATTTTTAAATATTTACAAAACAGCCTTAAATTATGTGATTATTGTATATGGATGGAAGGGTTGCAATTAATCCTGGACAGGGCCCTTACGCACACAGGACTAATTCCGAATCATCAATCAGTCTAAAACACACACACACACACACACACACACTTTGCTGCCTACCTGAAGCCATAAGGAATATTGATTGTGCATGACTGGATAGATAAAGAGAGAGAGGTGAATATTGACTCACCTTTGTTTTCTTTGTTGAAAGGCTGTCCGATGGAACATTTTCAGAATACCATTTTACATCCTGTGATGTTTCAATTTATAATAACAAGTACTGTTAATCCTGTTGCTTAAACAATGCATTTTTTAGTCAGAAACTGTTTTTCAGGTGTCTTGTTTCTCATTCAGATGGGATGCTTGCTAGTGTGAATAATATGTCCTTTTGCAGTGGTAACCTTTCATTAGATTTATTTTGGGGGAAAAAAAAAAATACTTTTCTGAAGTATATAATTGTCATAAGGTATAACTTAAGAAGTCGCATACAACTATTGTATTAATGAGGATTCTTTATTTTCAGAATGATAGTGACTTGTCAGATGGTCAGGAATCAAACGATGAATCAGAATTGAGACGGAAGAAAATTGAAGCACTAAAGGTAAGGAACATATTTTTTATCTAACGTGATGTATGATGCTGCATGTTTAATCAAAGAAAGGATATAAACTTTTTTTGTTAAAAGCAATTTTTACCTTTACAGGCCCAAGCAAATGCCCGAATGAAGGAGCAGGTGGAAAAGAAGAGACGAGAAGCTTATGAAAGGGAGAAAAAAGTTTGGGAAGAGCATGTAAGAGCCTTACTAATGGTTTTAAGATTAATTTTGAGAAAAAAATATATTAGTGTTCAAGACCAGTTGAATATGGTCTTTTTCAGTTAGAGTACCAAGGAGAGCTACATGATTTAAGTCTATTCAGATTTGTGTTTATTTCAGGGCTGGGTTTAAAGTTTGGTCTCATTCCAAAACTTAGCACTGTATATTAAATCTCCAAGTTAACAAACTTCCACAAAAAGAAAAAGACAATATTGCTCCTCAAATGGTATGACATGCAAATGAAATCACTTGCTTCTGGTGTCTTTCTCAACTGATGTTTTTTGTTAACAAGTATTGCTACTAAAAATGTATCCTGATGTTAACAATGTAACTTAAGGTTGCTTGAGTCACCATAACAGGCTGGGATATATAAATTCCATTTTTCAGTGTATGCAGTCTTACAATACATGGAAAAGGTATAACCTTCTTTCCCTTTCATGATTAACCTGATTACTTTAGGAGATGTAAATTGTTAGTTTTGTTTTTTTTCTATTCAATTCACAAATGATCTAGACCAGTTGAGAGATGTAGATGTTTCAGTGCATCTTGAAGGTGCTCCTCAGTTGTGAGAAAAGCGCTATATAAATGTGATGAATAATTATTTTTATTACCAGGGTGACATGTCTGAG
The DNA here is from genome assembly GCF_900747795.2 of Erpetoichthys calabaricus. Classification (NCBI taxonomy): domain Eukaryota; kingdom Metazoa; phylum Chordata; class Cladistia; order Polypteriformes; family Polypteridae; genus Erpetoichthys; species Erpetoichthys calabaricus. The sequence continues at coordinate 166,512,148 of NC_041398.2, forward strand.
ACAGTTGTTGTTGTTGGAAGCACTTGGACCATTCTAAGTATATTAGATCTTCTCAAGTCAGAGCCACAGCAGTTCTACTCCAAGGACCTCTTGTGTTGTCTTGTTTCTTGCATTATCAAACAGAATAAGCTTAGCAACCCTGCACAGTAATTTTATTTTGGCTGCTTATGTTTTAGAGCTCATTCATTTTGTTACAGTCCAGAGCTAGTGACCATAGGTAAGGAAGGGAATTGCCAGTACAGCAAATCAAAAGCAGTGTCCTAACAATGTTTATAAAACTGCTGCTTCTGCAGTTCTCACAATCACCTCTACCTTTGCACATCAAGGTCCAGAAGCATTTGAACTTTTAAACTTATGGTAGCTGTTTACCTCTTACCTAAAGATGTACCATTGGAGGAGTTCAAGGCCAGCATTAAATGTACCGGTACTTGAGGTACACTATGTGATCAGGAGATAATGTGTCCCTAACTGTGGTACCAGTTGCCAATTGGTTTAAGGGAAGCAGTAGATCAAGAAAATGTCATAAATGACACTCATGATTTTTTTTTTTTTTTTGGAGTTTGTTGGTGACCACCTTTTGGCCATGTTATCCACATAGCCTGATTGTGGTCAGCCTGAAGAAGGCAAATGTCGGGTGCAGTGCCATTCAAGTGACACGCAGGTGTGGGATTTAAAATAAAAATGTTAGACTTTAACATGAAAAGAATGCAAAATGATAGTATAAAATGCTCCTATTGTATAGTACCAAAGGCAAGGATTTTAAAAAATATAATTTTTTTTTTCATTATCATAGAACATGTCAACCTACTATGCCTGATGTTACAGTATATAGCACTTAATTCAGTGGGCTTAGAATTTTATTTCCCTGACATAGTCAGGAATATGTATAGTTAAGATGTGTTGGAAAGTTGCTTGTCATCATAAAGAAGCCTTTGGGTCTTTAGTTTTTCATCATTGCAGTGCTAGTTTATTGCTTCACTTGTAATGTAGCAATTTATTTCAGAATAAAAGTTGAGATAGCTTTGGTTAAAAAAAAATGTAAGTACTGTACTTATTTATTCTTCCATCCATCCATCCATTATCTAACCTGCTGAATCCGAACACAGGGTCATGGGGGTCTGCTGGAGCCAATCCCAGCCAACACAGGGCACAAGGCAGGAAACAATCCTGGGCAGGGTGCCAACCCACCGCAGGACACACACAAACACACCAAGCACAAACTAGGGCCAATTTAGAATCGCCAGTCCACCTAACCTGCATGTCTTTGGACTGTGGAAGGAAACCGGAGCGCCCGGAGGAAACCCATGCAGACACGGGGAGAACATGCAAACTCCACGCAGGGAGGACCTGGGAAGCGAACCCAGGTCTCCTAACTGCGAGGCAGCAGCGCTACCACTGCGCCACGGTGCCGCCCCTTATTTATTCGTGTTCAAAATAAACTACCAAATGTGTTAAGAGTTATTGTGTTCTCTGTCATGTGAGTGCTATGCCATTTTTCTTATTTGTGGTAGATTTGCAATTCTTTAGCCTGAAGTGTCACACTGCACCTGAGCCATTTCTGAATTTGAAGTAAACGACTATGTTTAGTTGGCCATCTTAACTTGAGTAGTTTGAGTCTCAGAGTTACGTAAATGGTAATGTTTTATAACCCTAAAAAATCGACTTGTGTCTCTGAGAATGGGGCTGACCATATAGTGGATACTTTTTGAAATACTATTAGCTTTATTGACAGACCTTTTTGTTACTTATGTGCTTACATGCAAAGGATTGTAGAATAAATATTACAGAACATTTTTCAAATATACAAATAATGTTATTGTTTATAAAACTATGAAAATTATTGTATATACTTTTGAGCATTTTGCTATCGGAATGAGGCTTGTTAGTAAGCACTCTAAATGCAATGTTAAATATATTTTGTTTGTCAAATCATTGCAAAGTGTCAAGTTTTAATAAAAATCGCATTCTTTTCGTACCTATTTGTACCACACATAGTGCTAATGTTGCCACTAAGTTTATTTTGAATGAACTTTGTCATTTAATAGTAGTTTTCTTTATTGTTTAAAAAAAAAAGTGAACCTTTTGCTGTATTCAGGATCATTTAATATAATGAAATTGTACTGAGTCTTGGTGAAACAGTATTACTTTTACAAAAGTTTAATGGTTAAAATAAATATAAACAATAATTAGTTTGGACAAGAAAATAGATAGATACTTTATTAATCCCAAGGGGAAATTCACATACTCCAGCAGCACCTTACTGATACAAAAAACAATATTAAATTAAAGATTGATGATAATGCAGGTAAAAACAGACAATAACTTTATATAATGTTAACGTTTACCCCCCCGGGTGGAATTGAAGAATCGCATAGTTTGGGGGAGGAACGATTTCCTCAGTCTGTCAGTGGAGCAGGACAGTGACAGCAGTCTGTCGCTGAAGCTGCTCCTCTGTCTAGAGAGATATGTTATAATATATTAATAACCTATTATATTCAGATAAAAAATGTATAGAAATAGATTTTTTTTTTCTGTAATAATATATGATTTTGTTTGTCTAGCTGGAAGCTAAAGGATTCAAAGTTGGCCCAGTTTTACCTTCTCAAGCAGCTGTGGAACAAGGACAACAGGAAATGTCAAATAAACCTGGCCCGTCTGTAAAAGTGGTGGCACCAGTAATATCTATGACTGCTGCCCTTAAAGATGTAGGTGCTGTAAGTATCCATACCAAAGGAGCAATTTTTTAGTCACTGAACAAGGTGTACTGTTTATTGACAACTGTGTTAGTATTAGAATTTCATTTTAGTTAACAGAAAATAATGCATAAATTTATGTAATAATATTTCTTATGAGAGTTCAACTATCAAATGTAAGTGTAGACTTTACTGCAAATTCTTTTGAAGATTAAATTTTATTTGTCATTTTACCAGGAAAGGCTCTAGGAAGATCCTTGTATACCAGACTTCATGTAGTAAAATATAAGCAAATCTCATTTTCTCTTAAGCAACCAAAAATGTCTGTCTTAAAATTAAGATATTTTAACTCCCTATATTTATACATTGTAACACATGTTCTCATATCAGAAAAAAACAATTTTTTAGAAAATGAAGAAGTGAATTCAATCAGTCTACACACACCTCAGTAAACTCTTCATGAAAACATATTTTGTTTACATTTCATCCATAATTGTATTTGGATCTATGGCTAATTAAAAAATCTAATAACAGAATGCATAGCCCACCATACTTTAGAAATAACTAAGTGTTCTGCAGCCGACGTAGTGCATTGGGTTTTTGCCTAAAGTAATATTTGCATTAAGCCAAAAAGTACAAATGAACATTTTCCTTTCCTCTGAAAATTGCTTTTTTATCAGTAGTTCTTAAGTGAACTTTTACATTCTTCTGAATGAGTGCTGTCTTGTTTTTAATAAATTGTATTGATCCCATTACAATATGTAAATCAGTCTAATCCAAAAAATAGTAATACAGTAATCCCTCACCTATCGCGGGGGTTACGTTCCAGAGCCCCCCGCGATAGATGAAAATCCGCGAAGTAGCGACCTATATTTATTTTATTATTTATACATATTTTAAGGCTTTATAAACCCTTCCCACACTCTTATAAACCTTTCTCACTCTCTTGTTAACCTTTCCCACGCTCTTATAAACACTTCCTATGCTCTTAAACACTTTCTACATTCTTAAACACCTCAGACCAACACTGCACGCAGCGGTCAGACGTCAATGTGTCTGCACTCGCTTTGTGAAGGGGGGCAGCTGAACTCGCGCTGAGCAGAAATGGACTTTGTGCTGCTTCTGCCAAAATGCCTGCTTGTCGCTCTGCGCGTTGGGAAGGAGGAGTGTGTGTGTGTGGGTGTGTGAGAGCTGAACGCACCTTCGCTCAAACCCCCCCTCCCCGGAAGCGCAGTACGCTCCTGCCACTTCGCATTGTCAAGGGGGTGGGGAGCTGACTGAACACTAAGGAGAAGTGGACTTTGTGCTGGCTTTGTGCTGCTTGTCGCTCTGCGTGTCAATAATTTTAAGCCTGTACATCACCAATTTTCCTGTCTCACTGTCTTGTCTTGCGTGAAGTTAAAATGTTTTATAATAGTGAGATGTTACTCATATCCTTAGCCCGACATCCACATATCATATGTGTTAACAAAGTGTGTTTTATAAGTTTACATGTGTTTAAAGCATGTGGGATGGGTATTTTAAGGCTTAAACTATAAAAATGTTTATTTATATGGTCTTTCAATATCACGGATTTTCTCCCGTTGCTGATGGGTCTGGAACATAACTTCCGCGATAGGCGGGCAATCACTTGTACTGTACTGGAAGTTTGCTATTTAGAAAGTAAACAGGAAGAGAGACAGGACAGTTCCCTTAGGTGTTCCAGTATTCCTACTATTTCCGACACACAGGTCCCTCAGCCTCACAGACGTTTGTGCATTGGTCACATAGTCCATGATCCAGGAGATTGTGGGGGCATCAAGATGCAAAGCCTTGAGTTTTTTTTCCCCAAGGTGATAAGACAGAATGGTGTTAAGGGCACTGTTTTAGGACCAGCCTCTCAAAGGTCTTTATGATGTATGAAGTAGGAACAACTGGTCTGAAGTCCTTGGGAATACTAAAATGCCTTTGTTTGGCCCTGGGTCCATACAGAGGTTTTCCATAGTTGGGGAACCTTCTGTAAATTCAGGGAAAGGGAAATAAGGCTCTGAAGGTCCCCACTGAGTTTGCTGTCACATGTTTTAAGCACCCTGGGGCTTATTCCACCTTGCTCTTAAGCCTTGTTTATGCAGGGTTTTCTCCGCTCCCTCCTCACTTGATCAGCTGAGATAAAAGGTCAATGAATGTTGGGGTTTTTGGGGTTATAGGTTTGGGGGTTAGGTGGCAGCTGGAAACCACAGGTGTGATAACATTTTTGGGGAAGGTTGTGCAGGGTGCAGATGGCAATTGGTAACTTTCTCAGCTTGCATACACAGGCTAGTGTTAGGGGAGGGCTCTACTGACAAGAATGATTCAGACCTGTTGAGGAGATGGTTCATTCGTTAGTTCTGTTCTTGTTCCCTCCTTCTGCATGTTTTCTAGCTGGCTTGTAGCCAGTGATAGTCCTCATCCTGTTACACACTTCTTTCCTGTTGCTTGTTGTAGCTTGAGTTTGTCTCTGTAGTGGGCTTTGCCCTCATGGAGCTGCTTCTTCAGTTCTGACTGCACCTGCTTGATTTCATACCTTTGTCCAGACCTGAAGGCTCTCTTCTTCATATTCAATAGGGCTTTCAGGTCTGTTGTGATCCATGGCTTGTTGTTGATGAAAAAAGCACATTGTTTTTTTGGGGGGGGACTGTGTTATCCACACAAGCCATGATATGTAGTCTTTGACACAGTGGCTGAGTCCCTCAATTGTATATCTCACAAAGCATATCCCAGACAGTGTTCTCAAAGGCATCCTTCAGCACCTCCTCAGCCACTGTTGTCCATTCCTGTATGGTCAAGGTGGTGGCTGGCAATTGCTGGACAATGAATTTATATATGGGTATGAGCTGTACCAAACTTTGGTCCAATTGACCTATAGGTGCCAAATCAACAGAGTTGTATGCTTCTTTAACATTGGCATATAACAAATCCAGGGTCCTGGGTTCCCTTGTTGTACAGTCCACAGTCTGGTAAAAATGTATTAAGCAAGGAATTACTGTAATGCAACATTCCAAAAAAAATTAAAATGTGTTAATTAATACTTAAGGCTCCATCCATACCCATTATGAAAAGCTTTATGACACAAAGGGCTTATTATAAAAGAGTTTACAGATATATTAAAAATCTGAAGAAAACATAACAGTAGCAGTTGTGTGGCAGGCCTATTTTAAAACCAAAACTAATGAATTCTTGAGGGTGGGTTACCATTGAATTACACAATCTGAGTGGAACAGCATGTCGTGCTTAACAACTGTATTTGGTAGACATCGTTGCCTTAAAAGAGTTAGATTACATGACTCAAAATTGCAGAGGATTACAAAACTCCTTCATGATTTTTCAGCACAGTTTCAAATTTCCTTTTGCATCGTGAGCTCTTCTCAGTTTCATATTCAGTTAATGTACTGTTCAACAGCACCAGTTGCTGTAAAAATGGTTTCCAGGTATGGTGAGCTCAGCTTATAATTTTTAACACCAGCTTGATTTTGGGCTGTTGAACAACAGTGCAAACTTGTGGCAGTGCATTGTGTAGGATGAAGTTCTCTCTGCTTTACTCTGTTGTTTTTGAACTCTCACACATTTGTTGTTAATTGAAAATACTGTGCGATTTATTTATTTTGTAAAGATGGATTATATAGTCACGTCCCCATGCATGGACACTGATTTAGAGTAAGATTACACTGAGTATTTAGATTTTCTATCACACACACATTCACACCCCCACTCATTCTAATTTGGAATCACTATTTTACCTAATCACAATATCTTTGAGGATGTGCAGGGAAACTTCTCACTTACCTGGGGAGAAAATCCAACCTCCAAACTTATAATGAAAAAGATGTGCAAAAGATTCAAACTCAGGATGCTGAATGTGTGAAGCTAAAGCACTAACATGCAATTACATTTAAGATCTATTCACCTATGTAGTATTCAGTTTACTAGTACTATACCATGGTATTTTTTCATCATGCTAAACAGCTTCAGACACATTCATGGTTTTGTGCTACTTCCTTATTTACATGAAAACTCCAGCAACAGCAGTCACTTTGAACAGCCAAGTGTGAACAGGAGGGTACCTCAGGAAAATAGTTCCACAAATCTGTTGTAGAAAATGTATTACTTACAATCTCTTTTTGTTGTCATAAGCATAACTCAGAAAGGTGGAAGGCCTGTTTTTATGAAAATTAAACCTTTGTCATATTTTTCTCAGGGTTGGACTAGTGACCATGCATGACTCTTGTGCCAGGAAAGGGATAAGCAAGCACATATGGTCTGCACTTAGCAATTTTCATTTTTCAAGTGCTGGTTACTGAAACTATGAGTCCAGATTGTGAAGCTGAATAAATATTTTTCACACATGTGGTGGAATGTTGTGCTATATTATCTTGCATGTCGTCTGATTAGAATATAGTTAGTTACTTTTGCTCATTATCTGAATGATTTAGTCTACTTTTGCCTGTACATTTATGACCATTATAATTATGTATGAGGTCTAATTATGTACCTTTTTGTGTGAATTTTATATATAGGGTGATGTCATGCCAGGAAATACAGTGGAGGACAGCAAGAAGCCAGAACCTTCATGCCCACAGGTAGATACCAGAACTTTAATATTTAGCTTTAATGTGTATATATATATTTTTGTTTTTTAAGAATAAATTATGTACTGGCTTGTGGTATTAGAGTGCAGGTCTGTATGAATTTTAGTGCAGTATGGAGGTCTGTATAACATTTTTATGAACTTTAGTGGATTGAATTGATTTAAGCTTTATTCTTGTTTAACATACTTCTTATGTCAAGAGTTTCACAGCACTGAAATGGTGAATTATCTTAAGTGAAATCTTCCGTTTAATGTATCAAACATTTCATATTGTATATCCTGGGCGAATATATTACAATTAGGCAGATTTCTTGTCTTTTATAGGTAGTATGGGTTGTTGTGGCTATGCCATTGCACTTTAAAACCCTAGGTTGTAGGTTTGCTATGTTTATGAGATGCATTAGTAAGCATTAATTTCGAATGTTGTGCTTTATTAGTGTTTTAGATATGACAATACTGCTGAAGTTTGATATGTATTTGGAGTCCATCCCCATTCAGATTGTTTGGAGAGAGGCTTCAGTTTTTCCAAAGAATATACACCTGAATCATATGGCAAGTGAATATACAAAACACTGCCTAAACATTATTGTAATCCACTCATGTTTCTGAGCCAGAAGCAAGTCCCAATGTATAAAATGATAAATTGGAATTCGCAATAAGGAGTGGAATATGAGTTAAAAGCAGTCAGCTTGGCACAATGAAGTACAGTAATCCCTCCTCCATCGCGGGGGTTGCGTTCCAGAGCCACCCGCGAAATAAGAAAATCCGCGAAGTAGAAACCATATGTATATATGGTTATTTTTATATTGTCATGCTTGGGTCACAGATTTGCGCAGAAACACAGGAGGTTGTAGAGAGACAGGAACGTTATTCAAACACTGCAAACAAACATTTGTCTCTTTTTCAAAAGTTTAAACTGTGCTCCATGACAAGACAGAGATGACAGTTCCATCTCACAATTAAAACAATGCAAACATATCTTCCTCTTCAAAGGAGTGCCCGTCAGGAGCATATAAAGTCACAGAGATAGAGAAAAGCAAACAAATCAATAGGGCTGTTTGGCTTAAGTATGCGAAGCACCGCGGCACAAAGCTGTTGAAGGCGGCAGCTCACACCCCCTCCGTCAGGAGCAGACAAAGAGAGAGAGAGAGACAGAGTTTGTTTTTCAAGCAAAAATCAATACGTGCCCTTCGAGCTTTTAAGTATGCAAAGCACTGTGCAGCATGTCATTTCAGGAAGCAGCTGCACAAAAGATAGCAACGTGAAGATAATCTTTCAGCATTTTTAGATGAGCGTCCGTATCGTCTAGGTATGCGAACAGCCCCCCTGCTCAATCCCCCTACGTCAGGATCAGAGAAAGTCAGCGCAAGAGAGACAGAGAAAAGTAAGTTGGGTAGCTTCTCAGCGATCTGCCAATAGCGTCCCTTGTTTGAAATCAACTGGACAAACCAACTGAGGAAGCATGTACCAGAAATTAAAAGACCTATTGTCCGCAGAAATCCGCGAACCAGCAAAAAATCTGCGATATATATTTAAATATGCTTACATATAAAATCCGCGATGGAGTGAAGCCGCGAAAGGCGAAGCGCGATATAGCGAGGGATTACTGTATAACAACAGCATGTATTTCTAGTGCACATTTTCATACAAAGGATGTAGCACAAAGTGCTTTATAATATGTCAAAGAAATTACAAGCAAAGGAACAACACATTCAAATTAACAATAATAATGAATGTTTCTTTTATACATTTATAAAAGATATATAATTAAAAGAAGAATATTCCTTAAATATAGAATTGTTTTGTTTTTTTAAGTCTTTAAATGTATGATGATAAAGTCAGGTGGCCAGGGTGGACAAAAAAGATTAATTAATAAATTAATTAATTAATTAAAACACTCCAGTTAAGCTGGAGAAAAAAAAAATTTGTAGGAGTTCCAGGCCATAAAAGATCACTCTGTTTATTACTAGATAGTCTAATTCCATTTGATATTACACTGAGCGCTGCTTAAAATACAGTAGATCAGAAATTATTGTAAATCTTACTGTCTGACAGGTAAGAAAATATATGTTGTCATAAATGGTCTTAATTTAAGATAGTCCCAAAGGACATGGTAGTGAGGCTTGGAGCTATAGTATGTGGTGTCTTTCAGAATTAGTGACCAGTCCCTGATGTGTTTTGGATACTTTTAATATACTAATCTACTGTGCATGATATACAGTTTTAACATAGATTACAGTGCATTTTCCACAGATGATTGGAGAATACATACTATGAATAGCTAAATTCTACAAGTTGCTTGATCAGCACATCAATTTTGAAGAGGTCATAATCTTTTTTTTTTTTTCTTTAGGCAAGCCAAGACCTTCTGTAAAAGTTTTCTAGTAAGGTACACGTTTTATAGTGGTTTCAATTTTAAACCCTTATTTTCTCAGTGTCTTTTTTCGTCTTGTCATGTTCTCTACAGAAGAGGGGTTTTAAAACTGATAGGAATTTTAGATTTTTTTTTTTTTCAAGATTACACCCATATTCAAAATAGAATGAAAATATGGTTAGACAGAATTTTAAAATGATCTGATAAAAGAATGTTCAGAATTTTGGAATGGTGACATATTCCAAATTATGTATTGGGTAGGGAGGTGCACAGCATTGTGTCTGTTCAATCTTAGAGTAGTGTAGATGGACATCAAATCTGACCAGAAGAGATTTGACCACAAACTGAAAGGAATAGTCAGACTAAGGAAGCTTCAAAATGCTAAAGATCTGAGATTGGTCAAAATTGTTCTAAGGACAAAGCAAACATGAAACCTGAAGATAATTGTTTTCTTACTAATACATCAGCTACATTTGAATATGTATTTAATGTATAGTTCTAAGCCAGGTTTATACTTCACGTGACGCATGCTCCAGCGGACGCTCCTGCTACGCAAGTGTTTTACTGTTTATACTTGTGAGTGTACTTTACGTAAATCTGGAAGAATCCACCAGGTGGCAGTGCGAGATATTATCATGGTGAGAACAGGTTCGTCTTCGCTGTGTTGTGAATTGCCTGGAACATCCATTAAATTCCGATGACACCTTACCGCAATATCTCTGAAAAGGATGTTTAATGATTAAATCCATCAATCCAGGGATGTGTCCTATCCAACAAGCATTGGGCACAAGGCAGAAACAATCCCTGGACGGGGTATTAGCTCATCGCAAGTTGAATACAAGCACTCGCATACACTAGTGTCATTTTAGTGTCACCAAATCTGCATATCTTTGGAAGGAAACTGGAGCACACTGTGGAAACCCAGCAGGAAAACATGCAAACTCCAGGCAGGGAATACCAGCGACGTGACTCCCTGCGAGAAAGCAGCACTACTGCGTGACCCCATATGTGTAATTTAACAGTATTCATTATTTAAACAAAGTTAACGATTTATCTGTAAAATGTAACATACATACTTTAATGCATTTCATCATGAAAGTGATATCAAGTATAAATCTAAGGATTCTAAATGTGCAGAGAGTTGGAATATCATACATTTAATGTGTTCTGTTTGGTGATCTATTGCTGTTTGCTGCTGCTGTCCGGTCAGGAGGAAGCCCCAGAAAAAACGCTTGAATATAAAAGCACCATGAATGCATCTGTATGTCAGCATTTTGCTTCACCACATCAAACCATTCATCAAACATCGAAGTGCGCACATCAATCCCGTAGGATCTGCATAGAGACTTTCTGTTGCATGTAGATAATAAACAGAGACTCTGACGTCACATTCCAACTTTTATCACACTGCGCCCCCTGACTTTTTGCTGGTACTGCAACTCATGCATGCATCACGTTAATTTCTGAGGACCTGCTCAGAGGACACGTCAAGTGAATGCTGGGAACACATGGCAGCCATGATTGCGTGCACATACGCGTTCTGAACGTGAAGTATACACGAGCCCTTAGAGTTGAACAGCTTAAACCTTTTTTTTTTTTTTTTTCTTTTTTTTTTTTTAAACAAGAGCTAAACTGATAACATTTTCACTCCATTCTCAACAGGAACACTGTGTCTGTGTTTTGGTTTCTGATTTTGACTGGAAAAATTTAATAGATTGTCTTTCTTCATTATTTTCTGGCACCCTGTCTCTTAAATTTAAAAAGAAATTTATGACATCATCCAGAGTGTTTTAATTCTTCAGAAAACCTCTTTGTAAAACCTTACATTAGAGTGTTGTCCTAATATTTCAATTACTAATGGTTTTAGTTCCTTGTTTCAGATTCAGAAATCTGCTAGTAATAGCAGGCTTTCTTTTAGATTCTTTAGAAACGGAAATTCTCTTTGGAAACATACGTTTTCCCAGCTACTGTATGTGATACAGTGGTAGTAATTTCCAGTGGCTTACCAGCCAAGAGAGATATTATAAAGACCTTACTACTTTTTTCATGCTAAAGAGATTAGTTTCAAAAGTAGGTTTGCTCTGTATAGTTAACTGGAATTATCTTACTGTTGTAATGCTCTCGGTTTCTTTTGCTACAATAAAGAGTGAGTTGCTCCCACACATTCAGTACAGTTAGTAGTTGTTGGACTGTCATAATTAACTGACACGTTCTGTAAGTGACCCATTTGGTTATATAAATCGGGTGTTTCATTTGAGTCTTTGAATGTATGAATTTCACTTGATTAATGATGAGCACAGCATGAACTTATGGGAAAGAGTAGTGGAAGCTAGGTTAAGAGAGGTGATGGTTAGTGAGCAGCAGTATGGTATGTAGTAGTATCAAGGTTATTATAGTTAATGAAAACTAAAATCAAAACTGAAACTATTATTAAAAAAACATTTCCGTAAACTGAAATAAAATAATTAATAAAACTAAAATGAAAAACTAAAACTAAACTATTAAAGTAGCTGGAAAGACTAACTGAAATAAAATAATAATTTACTAAAATAATTTTAGTTTTCATTTTTGAATGAATATTCTTGCTGTTAGTTTTTAACCCTTATAACTTTTAACTCTAAAACTGAAAGTCATCCACCACGAGCCGCTCGCATATATTCATCCAGTGACCCTGTAGTTAGGATATAGCGGGTTGGATAATGGATGGATGGATGAACGACGGCTGGTGAAAGAGGCCAGCTGTTCACACAGCATTTGCGGTGACAGAGTGAGCTGAATACACACGTAAAGCGTGTGGATTAGAAAGTGATTTACGTACCACCTTTCTTTGCACTTGTTGTATATCAAGATGTAATTCATTCGCCTGAAACTGGAATGTGGTGTTCAACAAAAACTTTACCATAAAGATAGAAAAATAATGTTTCAGTTTATTTCTCAGGGGCCTGGTTTTTTCATCCATCCATCCATTTTCCAACCTGCTAAATCCGAACACAGGGTCACGGGGGACTGCTGGAGCCAATCCCAGCCAACACAGGGCACAAGGCAGGAACCAATCCTGGGCAGGGTGCCAACCCACCGCAGGACACACACAAACACACCCACACACCAAGCACACACTAGGGCCAATTTAGAATCGCCAATCCACCTAATCAGCATGTCTTTGGACTGTGGGAGGAAACCGGAGCACCCAGAGGAAACCCACGCAGACACGGGGAGAACATGCAAACTCCACGCAGGGAGGACCCGGGAAGCAAACCCAGGTCCCCAGGTCTCCCAACTGCGAGGCAGCAGCGCTACCCACTGCGCCACCGTGCCGCCTGCCTGGTTTTTTGTTGACAGTAATTCACTGTATAGAGAAAGTATAATCATGAAAAAAGCCGACCTCAAGATTTTGATGAATCTTGACGTTTTAGACCTCCCCAAGTCTGAAAATACCATTTTTTGGAATTATGTCTGTGTGTGTGTGTGTGTGTGTGTGTGTGTATAAACACAATAACTCAAAAACACAACTAGATAGATGGATGAAATTTGGCATGTGGTCGTTACACCAAAATTGTAGCTCTCTATTAACTTTTGTGCCAAATCCATCAACCGGAAATGGTACTTTACCTGAACATACTTGATTTTTTTTATGCAGCTGCAGAGTCTGATTTAATCAACTTTAATAATAATTGATCAATACATTAATAATTTGATTTGATGTTAATGGTTCTTTAATTTACATAATATAATCATTGTCTTGCAGTTTACTCCTCAAATATCCATCCCCATATCTGAGTACACGAGAAAGTCTAGGGGAGACCACTCCCGATTTTTGAAAATAAAACTGCACTGATCGAGAGACTGACTAGGTCATGGTACAAGATCAACATGTTGTTGCTAACCAATCACTTTTGCTTTAAAAATGTCATTTAACAATGAAACGATATAAACGTTATAAAATTCCCAAGTTGGCAATGATATTGTGAAAAGAATCCAATAGCAGAATTATGTTTTAAAATATTTGTCCCCATTTTTTCAATGTCTCTCTCTCTCTCTCTCTCTCTCTCTCTCAAAATAGATTGTTGAAATATCATATTTGTTTTGTTCTTAACATCAGCCATATCATACATATTGCATACCAGGGATTTTTCCTGCCTTGCCTTCAAACCTGCTGGGGTAGGCTCCAGGTTTCCTGCGATCCTGCCCTGATAAACAGGTTTAGCTAATGTATATATTGTTCCTAATCTCAGATTCTGTCTGTTTGTTTTGTGCCTGTCCATACTCTTATTACCTGCTCTTGCTCTGCTCATTAAAGGTTTACTGTTCATATGGTGGGCTATTCAAGTCTCACTGCATCTAACCTTCACACTACATGCTTGTTTTTTTTTGTTTCCCTCAATACAGCTAGGTGGGGTCTGCACACTGATTCAAGCCTAAGAGTCTTGTTCTTTCTAAGGCCCCATGATTTTCATGATCATACCTATGAGAACACAGTAGATTCTGTTTTCTGATTTTTGATCTTTTCAGGCTTGCAGGTGGCAAAATTCTATCTATAAATTTTTTGTGCCTGAGATGAAATCGGAGCTCAATATGGCTTGTAGGAAATAACAAAGCCCAGTATTTGAGATTTTTGAATGCAATATTGAAGGCATTCATTATAAACACTTTGTCATTGGAGCAGGAGATGTTGTGTGCTGTAGACATTTAGAGTAAAAAACCCTCACACCTTAAAGTTCACCTAAATTTCATTACAAATTGGCCCATTCTGTGCAATAAAAGGAAAAGTGCCAACAGTCAGCACAGATTTGTTCAGCACAAATGACATAGAAAATATTTTAAAAATTAGGAGACCTGGGTTCGCTTCCCGGGTCCTCCCTGAGTGGAGTTTGCATGTTCTCCCCGTTTCTGCGTGGGTTTCCTCCCACAGTCCAAAGACATGCAGGTTAGGTGCATTGGTGATCCTAAATTGTCCTTAGTGTGTGCTTGGTGTATGGGGGGGTGTGTGCGCGCCCTGCGGTGGGCTGGCGCCCTGCCCGGGGTTTGTTTCCTGCCTTGCGTCCTGTTTTGGCTGGGATTGGCTCCAGCAGACCCTCGTGACCCTGTAGTTAGGATATAACGGGTTGGATAATGGATGGATGGATGGATAAAATTGTGTAAATTGTTCATATTCAGTATCTGGTTTTGATTGTGCTTGTATTTATCAGAGAAAAACAAAACCAAATAGTAAATTGTGTCTTATAGTGTAGTAAGCTTCCACTAACATTAAACTCCTATCCAAACTCGTTAAGTGTACAGTTCTGTCTCATTGTGACACAAAAACTAAACTCCATAGTAGCTCTTTAACCATACTATAATTACTAAAACTGAAACTAATATACATAAAAATAAAATAGAAATGTCTTTGTAAAATAAAAACTAAATTAAAACTAAAATTGCACGATGAAGGAAGACTAAAACTAAACTGAATTTCCAAGTAAGGTCAGAAACAATACAGAAATAAAAATTTATATAAAAAGGCAAAACTATAATAACCTTGAGTAGTATGTAAGGAAAGAGCACCACAGATGCAATGTTTGCTCTGAGGGTGGTGTTAAAGTATAGAGAAGACCAGAAGGAGTTGCATTGCATCTTTGTGGACCTGGAGGAAGCATATGACAGGGTGCCTTGAGAGTAGCTGTGGTATTGTATGAGGAAGTTGGGAGTGGCAGAGAAGTACGTAAGAGTTGTACAGGATATTTACGATGGAAGTGTGACCGTGGTGAGAACTGCAGTAGGAGTGATGGATGCATTCAAGGTGGAGGTGGGATTACATCAGGGATTGGCTCTGAGCCCTTTCTTATTTGCAATGGTGATGGACAGGTTGACAGACGAGATTAGACAGGAGTGCCCGCGGACTATGATGTTTGCTGATGACATCTTTCACAGCTCGGTCCCTCTGTCTCGCCAATCGGTGTAGGTCCTTTTTTCTCCCTCCTTAGTGTCTAACTGCTTATATAACTCATCATAAGCCTTTTCTTTAGCCTTCGCCACCTCTCTCTTCACCTTACGCCTTATCTGCTTGTACTTTTGTCTATTGTCTGCATCTCTCCGACTATCCCACTTCTTCTTCGCCAACCTCTTCCTCTGTATATTTTCCTGTACTTCCCCATTTCACCACCAGGTTTCCTTTTCCTCCTTCCTCTGTCCAGATGTCACACCAAGCACCCTTCTTGCTGTCACCCTTACTACTTCTGCCACCCAGTGCCTATCTTACCTCTTCTCTGAA
Source organism: Erpetoichthys calabaricus (assembly GCF_900747795.2). NCBI lineage: Eukaryota > Metazoa > Chordata > Cladistia > Polypteriformes > Polypteridae > Erpetoichthys > Erpetoichthys calabaricus. The sequence goes on from NC_041398.2 coordinate 166,528,065, forward strand.
CTCAACCTTGCAGTCTTCCTTTTGCAACTTCCACCATTTGATCTTTGGCTCTGCCCTCCCTCACTCTCCTCTTCTTCATCTCCAACATCATCCTACAGACCACCATCCTATGCTGCCTAACTATACTTTTCCCCTGCCACCACTTTGGAGTCTTCAGTCTCCTTCAGATTGAACCTCCTGCATAGGATATAATCTACCTGTGTGTATCTTACTCCAGTCTTGTACATCACCCTATGTTCCTCCCTCTTCTTGAAATATGTATTTACCACAGCCATGTTCATCCTTTTCGAAAAATCCACTATCATCTGTCCTTCTTCGTTCTTCTCCTTGATACCATACCTTCCCATCACCTCCTCATCCCCTCTGTTCTCTTCATCAACTTGTCCATTGAAATCTGCTCCAATCACCACTCTCTGTCCCTTGAGTACACTGTCCATCAATTCATCCAACTCACTCCAGAAATCTTGTTTTTTTCATCCATCGCACACCCAACCTGCAGGGCATACGCACTAACAACATTCATCATCACACCTTCAATTTCCAACTCCATAATCATCACTCTGTCTGACGCTGTTTTCATCTCCAAAACACTCTTGACCTACTGTTACTTCAGAATAACTCCTACCCCATTTCTCCTCCCATCCACACCATGATTGAACAATTTGAATCCACCTCTAATCCCCTTGGCCTTACTCCATTTAGTCTCTTTCATGCACAATATATCAACCTTCCTTTTCTCCATCACATCAGCTAACTTTCTCCCTTTACCAGTTGTACTGCCAACATTCAAAGTTCGTACCCTCATTTCCACTCTCTTTACCTTCCTCCTCTTCTCCTGCCTCTGGACACATTTCCCAAACCTCCCCCCCCCCCCCCCCCCCAACTTCTCCTTCTATGGCCAGCAATAGCCCAATTTCTGCCAGTACCCTGTTTGTTAACAGTACTGATGGTGGCTGTTGTTAACCCAGGCCTTGACCGATCTGGTATGGAAATCTGTATACTTGTCCGTATATTGATCTGGCAAAATTTTACACTGGATGCCCTTCCTGACGTAACCCAACCCATTTGTCCGGGCTTGGGACCGTCACGAAGAAACACACTGGTTTGTGCATCCCTTGTGGCTGGGTTTTTGATTCCCATTACTCTGCATTGGAAAAAATGTATAGAAATCATGGATCATTGTTTCATATATTGTTTGTAAACAGTTATTACCGTTGCATGTTTCAAATAACTAGAAAGTTGCTAGCAACTTTGTACAGGTACCACACATAAATCATAAACAATAAGAGATTACAAGATGCAAAATAGAAAGAATGATGAAATCTGTGTTAATATCGCATAACAGTGCTTCCACTGTTTTGGGCATGATTTGGGCAATACTCTTCATGTAAGAATTTGGTGTATATCCTGCAAGAAATTAATAATTTTTTAAAACTGCTTATTTTAACTACACACTGTTTCTTTGATTTTTGTTAAGAATTTGTTGGAAACGTACTAGGAAGTACTGTTAGTGCTTTTAATTTTCCTACTAATGCTGTGTATAAAATAGGACTGTCAATAAGTTTGGTATTCAACAGTGTCAGAGTTATTTGTCTATTGCAAAAATTAAATGCAACAGGGCTAGTATTAAATTTAAACCATTATTCACTAAAGACTATCATTCTATGACAATGAGAATGGATACATGTGGGAAGAACGCTAAAAGCACTTTTTAAAAGTATTTTTTTAATCCACATGATAGCTATTTTAACATTTCTATATTTGTATTGTAGATCATACAGCCATAAGTTTCAGTACAATACAGAATTGCTGTTTAATAAGTCTGCTTCTACTCTAGAAGGTCTTGAGTACAGTATACAAATCATATAATATCTGCTGGTGTCATCCATCTTTGGTAGACTGTGGGAAGTATGGTCTTTTTTTTTTTTTTTTTTTAATATTTTTATTTTATTAATTTTCATTGTAATCATTCCATACAAACAGATCAATTTATAACCCAACAAATTTGAAAACAAATCAAACCCCACCCCTGAGAAGGAGAGCTTAGCTAAAGGAAAATTTCTTTAAGCTTTTTAATAAGGCAACATTAGACAAAAGAAGGGGAGAAGTAAATATCTATATAAATAAGAGATGGAGAAGGGAGTTAAATGCAATAATAGTTATTTCTCTTATTCTAAAATAATATTGATTAAATCCTGCCATGTTTTGAAAAAATTTTGTACAGATCCTCTAACTGAAAATTTGATTTTTTCCAATTTCAAATAATATAAAACATCGGTTTCCCACTGACTTATAAGAGGAAAATTAGGATTCTTCCAATTTAACAAAATAAGTCTGCGTGCCAAGAGTGTAGTGAATGCAATCACCGTTTGCTTGTCCTTCTCCAATTCCAGTCCATCTGGAAGGACACCAAGTAGTATGGTGTTTCTGAATGCAAGTTCAGTTATATCCCACTCAAGCTGGTGAAGCGTTCATGCTGGGTGTGAAGTGAGGGTTTCACATTCTAGAATGGGAATACTGTACATTTAATTAGAGATATTATACGTAGCAGTGTAAGTCTAGAAAGTAAATAAAAACAAATGCTGGAACGAGAAAACTATCTGGGATCTACACTGGAGTAGGGGAAGTTCACTATAGAGAAAGGCACACTAGGGAGTAAGTGTATGGGAAGCAACAAAAGGGATGTGGGAGTGTTTTATCAGTAGGTATAGGGGCAGTTGGTATGAAATGTCAACTATAGGCCCTTTAAGTACATCATTATATTTTTAATTTTTAAATGGGAGTTAAATAGTCACCAAAACACATTTTACATTTTAAGAATGAGGCAGTGGCAGTCCTTCATGATGACATACTTTTTTGGGAGACTTGAACTCCAGGAGCAGCATTAGCTGATGTCTCCCACAGATGTAGACCTGTTAGAGGCAAATTTCCTGGAAACAAGGTGGCTGAACTTGAAGATAGATACTTTATTAATCCCAAGGGGAAAGCTAGCTGAACTACTAAAGATTGTACTATTGTACTAAAGAATTCAATTACAGTGATCCCTCGCTATATCGCGCTTCGTCTTTCGCAGCTTCACTCCATCACGGATTTTATATGTAAGCATATTTAAATATATACTGCGGATTTTTTGCTGGTTCGCGGATTTCTGCGGACAATGGGTCTTTTAATTTCTGGTACATGCTTCCTCAGTTGGTTTGCCCAGTTGATTTCATACAAGGGACGCTATTGGCAGATGGCTGAGAAGCTAGATTGCTTACTTTTCTCTCTCTCTTGGGCTGACTATCTGTGATCCTGACGTATGGGGATTGAGCAGGGGGGCTGTTCGCACACCTAGACGATACGGACGCTCGTCTAAAAATGCTGAAAGATTATCTTCACGTTGCTATCTTTTGTGCAGCTGCTTCCTGAAACGACATGCTGCACAGTGCTTCGCATACTTAAAAGCTCGAAGGGCACGTATTGATTTTTGACTGGAAAGCAAACTCTGTCTCTCTCTCTCTCTCTCTCTCTCTCTCTCCCTGCTCCTGACGGAGGGGGTGTGAGCTGCCGCCTTCAACAGCTTTGTGCCGTGGTGCTTCGCATACTTAAAAGCCAAACAGCCCTATTGATTTGTTTGCTAGATTGTTTTCTCTATCTATGTGACATTCTGTGCTCCTGACACGCACTCCTTTGAAGAGGAAGATATGTTTGCATTCTTTTAATTGTGAGACGGAACTGTCATCTCTGTCTTGTCATGGAGCACAGTTTAAACTTTTGAAAAAGAGACAAATGTTTGTTTGCAGCGTTTGAATAACGTTCCTGTCTCTCTACAACCTCCTGTGTTTCTGCACAAATCTGTGACCCAAGCATGACAATATAAAAATAACCATATAAACATATGGTTTCTACTTCGCGTATTTTCTTATTTTGCGGGTGGCTCTGGAACGCAATCCCCGCAATGGAGGAGGGATTACTGTATAAGTTATTATTGAGATTGAGACATAGGTTTGTTTTTAGAGACTAAGAGTGATGCACAAGCGCTAGATCTCCCTAGATGTATAGATGGGCTGATGATCAGAGCTGGAGGCCATAACTGGATCCAGAGGAGTGGATCCAGTAACCAATGGCATGGGTAATGTTACGCTTCCAGTTCTGCAGGATAAATTTTAAGAGCTAGGTGTTAAGCCGAGGAGCAGTACTGACAAGTTGAGCTTCTTAGGAGTTCTTCTTATGTCATACATTAGAGCAGATAAGATTAAGAACATCCGAAGGTTTAATATTTGTCTCAAATGTTAGTGTAGGATAGACAGGTGATCTGTGACCTTGGGGTGCCATTTGGAACAGATGGCACCTGAACTACTAGAAGAAATGGGTTACATTTAAACAATAATGGCAGATATGTATTGGAAACACATTAACAGTATAGGGTAGTCATGGATTAAACTAGGGAATGGGGGCTACCTTTAAACAATAATGGCAGATATGTATTGGAAACACATTAACAGTATAGGTTAGTCATGGATTAAATTAGGGAATGGGGGCATGGAGTTTAGGACATGCCTGGTTTATAACTTCACAAAAAGGTATAGACAGTAGTATTAATACAGATATGCAATGTAACTTTAAACTTACTAGCCTATGGGCAGTAAGCCAAAATTTGCCTATCTTAATAATAAATTAGCAATAAAACAAAGGAATTAAAGTTGTGTGCTGCACATAATTACATGTACATCTGTATGCATATTTTTATACTTTTATCATGGTAATGGCGGTTTGGTAACAACAGAAAGAGCAAAAGCAAGTCTATATAAGCAGGAAAAAACATAGCAGCTATTGGGAATTGTTATGCAAATGTAAAGGGGAAGCATCTAATAGTCATCTTGTCTTCAGCCTAGAACTGCAGGCTGAGTGGGCAAGTTCTTGTTAGGATAGTGAGCCATGAAATCAACCACGAAGAGCAGCTGAAATGCTTTAGAACCATGCTTGCTGGCACCACACTCTGCTACATTATCATTAATGTTTTTTGCTATCTTTACCTTTTTTTCTTCTCTTTAATGATTCTGCAAAGCATGGAGTGCTTTTGACTGCATATTGTGTATGTACTTATTATTTAAATGAAAAGTAGTGCCCGTATTTATCAAAGTGATGAAAATTTAGTGCTAGGCATAGAAGAAATGGCATTTTATTAATTTTCCTAATTTAAGAAACTACTCAAAACTTTACCAGGAATTAGGAGCGCTCACGAGATGTCCCAACTTGCTAGGACCTGCCAGAAGATCATGTTCAGGCAGAGATCTACATGGAAAAGCCATACACTGTCAGCCGAAATGAAAGTTATGATAACATTACGTTTTTTGGTCACGAGGAAAATACAGCTTTGGAACAGCAAGGATCTGTGTATGTCTCAACCAACCATTTCTCAAATTTTACACCAAAATCTGAATGCTATTACCTGTGAGGTTTTACCCAGATGCATATACATTTCCCACCACTTCACCTGAGGTAATGTTAAATCAAGCTGCATTCATACAAATTGCTGTTTTTACCTGGAGGGTTTGGTGTGATTGAAGCCACACACATAAAGATCATTTCCTCAAGTGTGGATGAGCACACAAATGATATCACAGTATCAACACGAGAGTGGTCATGGGCGCAAACTGTAATGAAGTAGCTAGCATATTGCCTTGAAGACAAGCTGGAGTTGGGTACATGAACGACAGCAAATGACGCACAGGTGCACTGAGTTCTGCATTCCACAAACTCCTGGAATATTTGCAATACACTTTACAGGCCCAAGGTGCAAGAGGGCAGGTGGAGAGTGCCAGGCCATTGGATAAATCGATCTCCTCAGAAAATAAGGTATGGATCACAGAGAGAGGCATTCCACACAAGTCTGGAAGAAGATTGGGAACACTGGAAGAATGAATACAAATTCAGAAACGACACATGAATAAAATCAGAATCAAAATTAGTTTTGTTTGCCTGTACTTGATGTACAGAAATTTAACTTGGTAGTTTTAGAGCTGCTTATAGCATACACGATATTGCATATGTAGGACAGACTGGCATTATCCATTCTGCCAGGCTGGAACGCAAGTCTGTGGAGCTAGCCGCTGCCAGACTCTATTAATTTCTTGACTGGACCTATCTTTGGAATGCAGGCTCTGTGTCTTATACAGTAGAGTGATCTATCATCAAGTAACATCTCAGAGCCTTCTTTTTGTGGCACCTGTTAAACCTTTGTCTCAAACAAAGAGCTATAACTGAACAGTTTCACAATAATGCTGTTGATGAATGTTGATGGACAAAACTTTGCACCAGTTGTCAATGAAAAGTATGGGCATAGTTGCACCCAAAAAACCAATGGTAAGCTCAGTATGTTCAACCTGGCCATAACTTTCACTTCCCTTAGCCAGATTTTTTTTTTCATGTAAGCAGCATTGTTTTTGTCAAAGTGTATTACATTATCTTTGCAGACCTCATACTCTTTTAAGCATTTGACTCCTACCTCAGACACTATTGAATGATTACATTGCTCCAGAACCACAATCTGTCCAAGGTAATTAAGTATTTGTCCTGGTATGTCTTTCTCAAGTGGTTTGATGGGGATATTTAGAATACATCTTCCTTCTATGCCAAGGGTTACATCAAAAGTGACTGCTTGTGGCTTTTCTGCATTGACCTTCTTGTGGTGTTCTCTCTCTTTCTCTCTCCTTTATGTAAACATCATCAAGGTTCATTTCTTGTCATTGTTTCTGCAGTCCTGGCCGGCCTGTACGATGGTACTGTTAGTGCTGTGCAGAGTTGAGGCTGAACCTCTGTGTTTTTTCTCAGTTGATTCTGGGGTTCGTCAGGGGTGTGTTCTTATTCCTACTCTGTTCAGTGTTTCAATAGACTGTTTATTGGGCAGGATCTGTTGGTGAAGAGAGATTCACTGATCTTCACTATGCTGATGATGCTGTAATCTTCGCAGAGTCAATAGAGGCTCTGTTAGGGCACTCAAGAAACTGAGTGAGAAGTCTGAGTGTCAGGGCTTGTGAGTGTATTTCATAAAAACCAAGATCTAGGGTCATGAGGTCGCTTGAAAGGGGTGTGTGATGCTCCTGAAATTTTTTCAAAACGGTAAAGTCTTAAGAGTCCTGGTGCTTCCTTTTTCGCTATATGGTTGTGAGACATGGACACTATCCCACGACTTGAGACGAAGACTGGACTCCTTTGGTATCTTGTTTCTTCCTAGAATCTTTGGGTGCCTCTGGTTTGACTTTGTGACGAATGAGCGGTTGCTCACGGAGGCCCGAATGAGTCATATTTTCTGCATTGTGACATTGTGAGAGAGTGTCATTTACGGCTCTTTGGTCATGGGGCACTATTCCCAGAGGAATCTCACAGAATCCCCATTGTTGAGGACCCAAATGTCTGGAAGCTCACGTAACACCTGGCTGTGACAGACAGATGGGCATTTCCAGGGGGTGGGACTGAACCACATGTCTAGCTGGGGGATTGCCAACTGGGATCCCAAACTGTTTCGTCGTGCGCTGCTGCAACGAGCTGTACCAGTGTATGCTCCCCAGCCTGATCTGACCTGACCTGTTTCTGCAGTGACCTGCTTGAAGTTCTCTGGCTCCTTTAGGTAAACATCAGCAAGGTACATTTCTTGTAATTGGTGAATTTCAGTTATCACACCTCGATTGATCTCATTAAGGAATTTCCTCATCAAGGAAATGTTTTTCGATAGTGTCCGATTGATTATTGTGCAGACACATACTCAGTCTTCACATATCTTAAATACTAGTAGACTATTTAAGGAGCTGTAGAGGTATGCCAGGAAGTAGCAAGACTTGAGTAAGTTGGGTTAGGATTGTTTGAATTTGTATTCAGTTGTTACTTATGGAGTTTTAGTTTATTTTTGCAGGTACTGCTGCTTAATTATGGCCAGTTACAGGTCAATTTGGGGACAAATTAAAGGTTCTTTGTGGACTAGCAGCCTGGTATAGCTGATTGCCTGTTAATTGAGGGTAGTTAGCATTGTAGCACTAGCAGTCAATTTACGGTTTCTTGCCTGCAAAAAAAAAAGTATATTTCCACAGTAATATTCAATCCAAATGACTGTAATACCAAAACCCTTACTCTTGAAAAAATCAGTTATCAAAATAAAAGATTATAAAAGAATCTGTAAAGAAAAGTATAAAAATGGCTCTCAAGCCCATCACAGGTAAAACGTGCAATATGTAGACTGTTATTCAAGGTCCCACCACATTAGTCTTACATATGTGATAACTGTAGAAAAATAGCAAACCTCACCACCAAAGTTTTTGCTCTTGGAAACCAGAACCAGACCCAAATGAATCTATACCAGACTATAGAATAATGCACACCAAAGGTTTTGGATACATTTCTCCAAGTTAAGGAGAACAACAAGTACGGAATCAGGTAGTCAAAAGGGGAACAAGGCACCACAGCTTCTCATCAGAAAATAAAAATGAACTAACCAATGTATACATTGCTTCAAAAGTCATCCCAATTTAAAGAGAATGAGGGGAAGAACAATATTCCTTGCTGGAGATTCAGTCCTCTGAAATACCACCAGGTTGATATGCAGTAGAGATCAGGAGTCAACCACAATATGTTGCTTACCAGGAGTGAGAGTGTCCCACATAACCCAAAGAGTGGACCAGTTACTGACATTGGAAAGACAAGTACATGTTCTCTTCAGAGCAAATTTAGGGAACTTGGAGACAAGCTGAAAGTCAAATTAAAATCTGTAATATTCTCCGAAATCCTCCCCGCACCAGGAATAAGACTATACAAGCAGAAGTTAATGTTTAGCCATAATGCATAGATGAAGAAATGTTGTGAGTATTAAAGTTTTGTTTTTTTTTTTTTATATAAAGTTTTTTACTTTTCTCCATCATTGGAATGCCTTTCACTGTAAACATTTTCCTTTACTGACGAGATTGACCACAACTACTAGAGAAAGGGACACACATTCTAGGAGCTAGATTGTGTGGGGTTGGGGTAGACTGTGAAAGACACAAAATAAAATTCATGAACCAGAGGCAACAGAATTTACTTTGGATTATGATATTGTAGGAATTATAGACTAATGGCTAAAGGAGAGTGATGGAGAGGAATATAAAATTATTGACTAGGAAGGGTGCCCATGTCTTCAGGATGGAAGAAGGAAACACGTCACAGTCACTGTGGGTTAGACTACTAAGGAAGAAAGGCAGAGATCCAAACTCTGATATCTTAGATAATAGTGTATTGTTTAATCAATTAAGAGGTGTGCAAGAGAATTATTGATACTTTAAGCAACAGTGATCATAACATGATAAAATTTGAGATAATCTTTGAGAACAAATGTACACTAGAACCAACGTTCCCTCTAAGGACTTGGGTGTTGTGAGCCAAATTTTTTTTTTGTGAGCCAAAATTTTATCAATTTCAAAACTTGTGAGCCACTTTCTCCTTACCGGCTTCGATTTGTTATTTTACCAACATCGGTTGATTGCGCTTTTTATCAACGCTTCTGTAGGCCTTCGTTTTAGTGGCGATGAAGTATGTCATTTACAAAGTATGTTATTTAGAATTACAAAGTAAAATTACTTGAAAATTCAAAAGTTAAGCATTATAAATATTAATACCAATTTATTAAATTACCAATAGATAGTCATAATCCCAAATCAGTAAGTTTCAAGTGAAACAGTGTGGTAACTTAAAATCAAACTTGAAGTCTTGTACATGTATCATGAATGTCTATTTCTGTACATGTCTTACAGTCTTTCTCTTCTTCCCTTTTCTTTTTTCCAAAACTTATAAACACTGTTGATATTTACATCATATCCAGCTGCTGTGTACAGTTTAATTCGCATAAGATTTTCCAGGTGATCACTGTCCAAGCGATTCCTGGTCTTAACTTTAATGGCGTTCATCAAGCTGAACCCCCTTTCACAATCAGCACTGGAAGCTTGAAAAGTTCCACAAACATCAAGCAAAAGATTTAGTCCTTTGAATTGCTCCTGCTCCTGCTGGGTGAATGCTAGTATGTCCTGAAATGTATTCATTAATCCAGCTTTCATTTTCTCTGAAACGATGCATTTGAAATCCGAAAATTCTTTACAAACATCCTTGGCAAAAATCTTCTCATCTTTCTTGAACAAGACAGAGTAACGCTTAGCCAGCTGTGCAAGATTTTCATGACCAAAAGCAAAATCATCCAGATTTCTTTGATTACAGAAATGGTCTTTATCAAATATGCACCAGTCTTTTAATTCATCAGCAGGAAATCTTCTGTCCAAATGATCACAAATTTGCTTAATAAATTTAAGAATGTTATCTGTTTTTACTGGAGATGGGGAAGAAGCAACTAAATCTTTTACAGTGTCACTGAAATGCACGTGTTCCCCCAGATACTGAGACCTCAGTTTCCTGATTTTAGCTTTGGCAAATTGATATGCCTCTACAGTGGTTAAAGCACTTCTCTGGAAAATTTTGCACAGTTCTGCCAGTTCACCAAGTACATCACATAGGATATGTAATGCCACACGATATTCAGGTTTGCTTAATTTATCAATACAATATTTGTGAACTGGATCATTGTCCTCTTCTACTTGTTCTTTGCAATAGTCTAACAAAATGTCATAACTCCTATTCAAGGCAAGTACAGCAAAGTGTCTTGAGAGCCATCTAACTTCATTTATAGGTCTAAATGAAACAGCATCACAGTCTGCAGCACTGGCCATTTCCTGAAATTTATTTTTTTTTACACTTGATCTACTGAACAGTGTATATACTGTTCTTATGAGAGTTTCAATTTCCCTCATTAATGGTAACTGTTTCCAAGCATCATCAATTCCTAGGTCTTCTCGGTGAGCTACACAGTGCTGCTCTAGCAAGTGAGGAATTGATTGTCTTAATATAGCAGCAACACCATTATGCTTTCCAAGCATCACAGATGCACCATCAGATGTAAACATGACCATGCGATTTATGTCCAAGTTATTCTCATTATAAAATCTCCTTATTGCCTCAACTATTGCTGTACTGTTACAAGCAGTCAATTTGGTAATTCCAGCAAAAACAAAGTTTACTTCGTTATTATGCCGATTGAATCATGTAGCCCGAGACTCCCGAGTCACGCAGGCAACAGGATTCCCGCCAGGCCGCAGTCCGCCGGCACGTGATTTTACGAAAATTAACAAATCGGCCGCCACGTGCGCTAGGATTAAAAGTTGTGCGCCAAGGTTAAACAGTTGGTGCGCCAGCGCACGCTAGCGCAGCTTAGAGGGAACGTTGACTAGAACCCAAACTTATAACTTAATTCAAAGAGTTGTTAGATGAGATATTGGGATAGCTTAGCTCTTATGTTCTGAGATTTCATATTTAATACAGCAGGAAATGAAGGCTAATTATTATTTTTCTGACTTATAGTACCTTGAGATAATGCAGATTTGTGCTAACAAAATGACTCTCAGGTCTTCTGAAAGGTATAACTTTCATTTTAGTAGTAAACAAATAGTTTCCTGGTCCACATGTTTTGTACGTGCACCAAATTACCATCATTTTGGACAAAAATCTTTGAATGCCTATCGGATAGCCTAAATGTCACAAACATTCCTTACACATTAACAGCTGTATTTGGTGTATGCCTAGATGGGCTTAAAGTGTAGAAGGACAAATTGATTGTAATTGCCTGTACTTCACTACTAGCATGTAGACTTATCTTGCTTAACTGGCAGAATCCCAGCCTACCTATCACAAGTCAGTGGATAACTAATGTTCTATACTATTTGAGATTGGGAAAAATAAATAAATTCTTGTTTTAAAGGATCTGTTAAAAACCTTTTTTTTTTTTTTTTTTTTTTTTAAATATGGCAAGATCTAATTAGTAACATTTTAGAATAAGTATGCAAATCGGAGAAAAGGATATTCTCTCCTTTATTTTTAAAGATTTGCTGTTGGCTGTTCTTTCTCTTGGATAGTGGTTGAATTTTATTATATTACGTATGACTTCATTGTATGTAATGTTATCGTCTTCATTGTATAAGTTAGACTTGATCGTATCAAATGTTATTTTTTTCAAATAAAATGTAATCATACATGAGAAGTGTTCATTCTTTAGTTTATTACATATTTATATGTATAAAATTATTAATGACTAATAATTTTTATAGTAAGTATTTTTTGCTCAAGTGGTTTATTTTTCACGTAACCTGAGAAAACACACTAAATATAAAAGTCAGTCTTGCATCCTACTGGCTGCTGTTACATCAGGCGCTTGGCATCATAATTGGCTAGATACTGCAGAAGCTATTGTAGCTTAATTAATAGTATTATATACATGTACACATATACTGTACATAAAAGAAAATTGGCTGCCGTACCAAAGTTTTCATTTATGGATAATAAGATTTCAAAGAAAGAAGTTGTTGTGATGCTCTTTCAAAGAGAATCCTTCACAACATTCCTAAAAAAAAATGTTCTCTTCATTCAAAAACAAAAAGTAATATTTTGTTTCTTCAAAAGGATGATCACGTTTTGGTAAATTTCTTAATGATTAAGAAACATTGTATACAATAAGGTCAGGGTCCCACACATTTAAACGTAAAGTTAACACTTACCTTTTTCTACGAAACTGCTTTTGCATGGTGTGCACATGCACTTTCCGGCTATTCCCCAGATATATCAGTGTGTGTCTTTTACAGTATATTGAATTTACTACCTCCACCCCATCATTGACTGTATTTGGGAGCTTGGTGCTTACTTTACTCAAAGACTGATATACTTCTTTGCTTCCTCACATATATTGGCGTATCACTTGCATTCCATTTTCTTTTTTGTTTGAAAAGTGCAAGCACTAAATTCGGGCAGATTATTTAGAATACTGGCAAACGCAGAGGTGACTGATGCATCAAGATAACATTTTTCCTAACAAAACACTACTTTTTAATTCCAGTTACCAGTGTTTCTGCATCTAATAAAATGAAGAAACGGTCAGATTTACCAATATCCACAAACTGCCCTATGCCAATTTTTAGTACTTTTGAATTGACTAAATACAGTATTTGTCCAAACTTGTGTGTAGACTGACCGACATGCTGGCTAAAGTCAAAAGAGTGCAGTTAGTTAATAAATTCTCTTGCTTTAGGGTCACACTGGTTATTCACATGAAAGTTTAAATCTCCTACAATTAGGAATCTGTCCTAATTAGTTATTATAGATACTAAGTTTTAACAATTCCTTGATAAGATGCATATCCTGGAGGCCTATAAATGGCCAATGTAAGACACTGCATTAGTTCTTGAATAAGGACACAAAGATATCAGAAAAATGCAAAACTACCAAAGCTGATTTCTTTACAGTTTAATTGGCTTTCTTTGGCAAACAGAGTGAACAAAATTATAATTTGGAGGCTTTGCTTCATTTAATATTGCAGCACTGTTACAACTGAGCCATTTTTCACTCACTTTTTTCACTTTTCTTTAATGTAAAAAGTCTTACACATGAACTCTCTAATATTTTGTAAAGCCACATTTAAGATCTCAGAAGATCACAGATTTATTGGACCATTAGGACAGCTTGAAATGGAAATCAAGTTATTTGTGTTTATTCCACTTTGTCCATGCCTTTTAGTTAATCTGTGGTTTGTTTGAGAGCTGATATGGTACACATCTGTAGGTGAATCCACTGCAGAATTATCATATGCTAACACAGGTTGATAGTTAACATCTATATTACTAAACAAAGGTTGTATATATGCACAGACGCAGGACCACGGACCTGATCTGAATGAGCGAGAGGAGTGTAAGTCTGGAGGAGATCAGTGAGGTTGTGGAGAGCTTTAAATGTTAAGAGCGGTATTTAATATTGTATTCTGTAGCTAACTGGGAGCCAGTGAAGTTGAGAGAGAATAGGTGTAATATGTTCAGTGGATTTACAACAGCAGGATACTATCCTGGCAGCAGAATTTTGAAGAAGTTCTAAGCGACTGATAAGTTTTTCTGGGATGCCAGATAGAATACCATTACAGTAATCTATATGTGACGTGACTCGGGCATTAAACAATACTTCAGTACTGTGTTGCGTAAGAACAGGACAAAGTCTGGAAATGTTTCGAAGATAGAAGAAGGCAGTCCCCGAAATGTTACTTATATGGGAGGAATGGTTAATAATAATAATAATTATTTAATAATTGCCATTATTAGTATATAAATGGATATAAATAATTGCATTTAAACGATTCGCCAAAATCTGTTGTATGTAAACGATACTGTTTTAAACCTTGTTTTTTCATCAGAAAACCCGGTTTCCACGTCTACCTGTATTAGTTTAAATAGCACTTTTGCCACTCACAATAAGGCTGACGTATCGTGTCTACTGGGAAACACAGTGAATGCGGCGTCTATCTATATATGTGTATGTATTTAAACTTGAGGTAGTGGTGACTACTGACAGTGCCAGCAGTCAGCTACTCCACAGTGCCTGCGGTCAGGGGTTCAATTATGATTCCTAACAGCAAACGACTTCTAGCTAACAACACACCCATAGAAAAACAAAAACGAGACTGCATGGATAAAAACAATGAACGAAGGCGCCTACAACGCACTTCTGAAACACCAGAACCAAACGAGTCATGACTCCAAAAAGAAACAGCTTTACTACAAATATATTTTTAGTTCATTAAATGAAAACTTTCCCAGGACGCTCCCACCCTCCATGACCTTACATCCCTACAAAGATTGGAGGGAACAGAAAGTAATTGCCATTCTTGGATTTACAATTCTTTAGAGAATCAGGGGTTTACTGGTTAGATCTAAAGCAATGTATTCAAGAACGACAAATTACCTTTGAGATGTTTTTAGAGTGGGCCTGGTGCACTGAACCTATTTGGATACAGGCTGTCACATTTGAAAAAAAGCTTTTTCTGACCTTCGCAGCATTGGTAGTGGATCTGCCATGATGATTCTCCCAACCAAGGTCCTTCTCTTTGTTGTCTGAAAAGGGAATGTAAAGTCGGTCTTTAGGAGTTCAAATGTTATTGATGCTTGTGTGGAATACAGTTATTCAAATAGTTCTGTTCTTGTGCTTCTCAAGGACTGTCTGGGTTCTTGTTTCCACATCTTTAACATGTGGATCAGGAAAACAAGACACAAAAGTTTTATGATTAGACAATTGAAAGTTCAGGTGGTATACGATTGAACCAAGTATTATTCAATTAATTATGGTTGGGGTATCAAAGGTTCTGTTTCATGTATAAATAGAGGACACAGTCCTCCTTGTTCCCAAGAAGAGAAACACACGAGTGGGCAGTGCTATTGTTTGCAGGGAAAGAATAAGAATAATGCAATTTTAAACTTTTTTTTCACTGCAAGGCATTAACACCCATCACAAAGAAAGAAGAAGATTAACTTATTAATACAGTGGTAAGTATCCCAACAGTAAGCACATACAATTTGATGTACCAGGTTTTTCCATGAAGTGATATATCTTTGTCTGCAGAACTACACTGATCATTACAAAAACATATTAAAAAATAAGACTACAATGACTTTGTTGGCAGTGAGGCAAAAAAGTGATATTACAATTAGTTCAACTGTATATTTATTTTCTTAGCTTTTACTAAACAGCTACTGGATAACAGGACTTTGGCTGTCCTGTCCTGTTTTACTCCTTTAATTAGCTTGTCAAGGCTGAAGTGCATCTTCAATTAGATCATAGAGTTGGAATGTTGATCATAATTTCTAATTTTTTGACTAATTTTCCCTGTATAGTTTTTTTGAAAATAATACATTTTATGATTATAAACAGTCCTTACATAATATTATTTGTTTCTATGCTGCATTAGAGTGAGAAAAGAGAAATTCTGCGACGGCTGAATCAGAATCTTAAGACTCGGCAAGTGTCGGATGAGGAAGAGTGTAAATCCTCGGTAATTCTTCAGTCTTCACAGAGTGTTCCTCATCAATGTGACATGAAGAAAGAGGAAAAAATATGCCCAGCAGGTGACAGAAAGAAATGGGAAGCACATCCACAGGCTGTTATTTCTGTAGCACAGTTGACAATGGAGGAGACTGGTTTACCTATGACAGGTAAAACAAATAAAAAAATATTTTTAGTTAAGCTAAGCTGTTTCAATCCATTCATTATTTTCAGTATCTTTCAGATTTCAAATTTTTATTTTTTTAAATTGTTTTTTAAAATTATTTCATGTTTTAGTTCTATTTCAGATTCCAAGGCAGCATTGCTCTACAAGAATAAAAATGTCTTGTATAAAATGAAGAGTTAGATCAATTATTCTCAGGTTCAGTTTAGGGAACCCTTTTAGCTGCCAGTGTTCTTCCAAACATCTGCTTTTAACTTGGCACTGACCTAAATTAAGCCTGTTTTTACTTCTTATTCTCTGTTGTTTTTTTTTGTGTCAGTCCAGAAGTGACCAACTGGATTTGTTGGTTTTTTGCTGCTGTTGATAATGTAGCAAGTATTTGTGTATTATTCAAGGATGAATTAGTTCTTATCCGTTTAAGATTTTGCTTTTTTATTTTTTATGATTTTTGCTATTTATCTCATTACTGTATTTAGTCAAATATACACTGCACCCCTGTGTAATCTGCACATTTCATGTCTTTCAGTATAATAGAATGGTGTAACCCACACCATCTCTTTCAGTGGGGGAAAAAAAAAAAAAAAAAACTGTAGCTTGCACATTTACATATTTTCATTTTAAAAAAATCTACATAACTGCTTTACAAATTAAGCCACAACTAACGATAGCCTATGATGTGCAGATGAGGACACACAAACATAATAAGAGGTAGGTGAAATAGTGCCTTTGTTTCTTTTAATGGTTTGAATAAATGTACTATGTTCAAAAGTGCAGTTTTGTAAACTCTTGAATAAATAAATAATCCAGTAAAACGAAGGTGTTCAGTGGAGGTTAAAATCAAATAAATAATCCTTTAAAAACATGGCAGGAATATATCCTTTATAAATGCAGTCCCTGGTGCATCCCTTTGAAAACAGTCTCCTTGGCTAATCTCAAGCGGGTGATTGCAGCCAAGGAGATAATTAAACAGCAGTTCAGCCCACCTTCTGCACCTGCTTATAGGCTTGCACCCATGCAGCTTCCTGTGGCTCCAGCTGGGCACAAGGCCAAGTTTCTGACTCCCACTGCCAGGTTCGTGGCCCTGCAGTACATGGCTGCCCCACAACAACAACAACATTTATTTATATAGCACATTTTCATACAAAACGCAGCTCAAAGTGCTTTACATAATGAAGAAAAATAAAAGACAAAATAAGAAATTAAAATAAGACAACATTAGTTAACATAAAAAAGGAGTAAGGTCCGATGGCCAGGGTGGACAGAAAAAAAAAAAAAAACTCCAGAAAGCTGGAGAAAAAAATAAAATCTGTAGGGGTTCCAGGCCACGAGACCGCCCAGTCCCCTCTGGGCATTCTACCTAACATAAATGAAATAGTCTTCTTTGTAGTTAGGGTTCTCATGGAGTCACTTGATGCTGATGGTCATACAGACTTCTGGCTTTTAATTCATCCATCATTGTTGGAACATCATGGTGCTTTGGGTAGATGCGCCACCACCAAAAGGACACCGGAAAAGGAAACAGAAGAGAGAGTAGGGGTTAGTACAGATTTTGAATGAATAGTTATTATAATGAATTGGATATACAGAGTATCAGGATTTAAATTACAGTGAAGTTATGAAAAGGCTAGGTTAAAGTAGTGTGTTTTCAGCAGTTTTTTAAAGTGCTCCACTGTATTAGCCTGGCGAATTCCTACTGGCAGGCTATTCCAGATTTTAGGTGCATAACGGCAGAAGGCCGTTAGAATTGGCAGTTTTGGAATTCTAAGAAGGCACTCCGTTGAGAATCTGAGGTTGCAATTTGGAATATAAGGTGTCAGACATTCTGATATATAAGATGGGGCGAGATTATTTAAGGCTTTATAAACCATAGCAAAATACCCGCGCTTCGCAGCGGAGAAGTAGTGTGTTAAAGAGGTTATGAAAAAGTAAAGGAAACATTTTAAAAATAACGTAACATGATTGTCAATGTAATTGTGTTGTCATTGTTATGAGTGTTGCTGTCATATATATATACACATATATTATTTATATATATATATATATATATATATATATATATATATATATATATATATATATATATATATATATATATATATACATACATATACACATATATTATATAGTATAATATATGTGTGTATATATATATATATATATATAATCTATATCTATACTAATAAAAGGCAAAGCCCTCACTGACTGACTCATCACTAATTCTGCAACTTCCCGTGTAGGTGGAAGGCTGAAATTTGGCAGGCTGATTCCTTACAGCTTACTTACAAAAGTTAGGCAGGTTTCATTTCGAAATTCAACGCGTAATGGTCATAACTGGAACCTCTTTTTTCACAATATACTGTAATGGACGGCAGCTCGATGGCCGTGGGAGGAGGAGTTGAGTGTCACGTCATCACGCCTCCCACGTAATCACGTGAAAAGACTGTGAACGCAGTAGGGAGAAATGAAGGAGGAGCCGCAAACAGCGAAGAACAAAAAATTAATTAAACAATTGAGAAGGGAGCGAGTGAAGCATACAAGCATGTTCATAAGGGAAACAAAGCACGGTGTAAAACGTAAGTTTAAATTAAGTTTATAGAAACGCTCCCGCTGCGGATTGCAATAACATATTCGCGAGATAAAAGTTTAATGAGAAGACACGAGGTATAAACGAACCACACGACGTAGCGCAACGTTAGGGGCAACAGTTTCAACCATTCTATGATCTGCCTCTCGCAACTGAAAGACGGCACATGGCGGATGTTAGCCCACTTGCTGACCGCAACGTTAGGGGCTTCA
>NC_041398.2:166559444-166594517 GCF_900747795.2 Erpetoichthys calabaricus
GTTCAAGGCTTCATAAGCTCTTTTATGTCCCATGGTGTACTTATCTCAAACCATCATCTTTGAATGTTGCAAGACTTTCGCCTTGTATGTAGATCGGGGTAATTACATTCATTGCATTCCTAGTCTGAATCACAATCTGATTGTATGGGTGGTTACCTGGCAGGTAACGCTTATGGTTGGTCATCAAGTCGTCTAACATCCGCTACGTGCCCTCTTTTAATTGCGAGAAGCAGATATATATAGCCAAATTCTCGCACTTCGTTGCGGCGAAGTACTGCTTTTAATCTTTTATTAAGAAGAAAAGAAAACCTTTTTAAACGGATCGAAAATATACCAATAACAATTTGTTAAGGATCTGTTTTTTTGTGAAGCTCCCTTTTCACAGCTGTCGCGCTACGGCGTGTGTTTCGTTTATTTGACAGTATGTAGATCGTGGTAATTACATTCATGGCATTCGTTTTCTGAATCACAATCTGATTGTATGGGTGGTTACCTGCCAGGTCACGCTTGTGGTTTGTCAGCAAGTCGCCTTACGTCCGCCACGTGCTCTCTTTCTGTTCCCAGAAGCAGATCATAGAATGGTTTTAATAGTTTACTTTCAAATAATGCAAAGAGTATGCGACATGTGTTTCTCCCTAATTCTGGGCTCATCAGGCGTACACAATCACTGCATCCGCTCTCGGGAATCGAATCTCTATCGTCAGCGCCAGAGGTGAAGCCCCTAACGTTGCGCTACGGCGTGTGGTTCGTTTATACCTCGTGTCTTCTCATTAAACTTTTATCTCGCGAATATGTTATTGCAATCCGCAGCGGGAGCGTTTCTATAAACTTAATTTAAAGTTACGTTTTACACTGTGCTTTGTTTCCCTTATGATGATGATTGTATGGTTCACTCGCTCGCTTCTTATTGTTTCGCTCCCTTCTCAATTGTTTAATGAATTTTTTGTTCTTCGCTGTTTGCGGCGCTAGAGTTGAAGCCCCTAACGTTGCGGTCAGCAAGTCGGCTAACATCCCCTATGTGCCGTCTTTCAGTTGCAAGAAGCAGATCATAGAATGGTTTTAATAGTTTACTTTCAAATAATGCAAAGAGTATGCGACACGTGTTTCTCCCTAATTCTGGACTCATCAAGCGTACACACTCACTGCATCCGCTCTCGGGAATCGAATCTCGAACGTCAGCGCCAGAGGTGAAGCCCCTAACGTTGCGCTGCGGCGTGTGGTTCATTTATACCTCGTGTCTTCTCATTAAACTTTTATCTCGCGAATATGTTATTGCAATCCACAGCGGGAGCGTTTCTATAAACTTAATTTAAACTTACGTTTTACACCGTGCTTTTTTCCCTTATGAAGATGCTTATATGCTTCACTCGCTCGCTTCTTATTGTTTCACTCCCTTCTCAATTGTTTAATGAATTTTTTGTTCTTCGCTGTTTGCGGCTCCTCCTTCATTTCTCCCTACTGCGTTCACAGTCTTTTCACGTGATTACGTGGGAGGCGTGATGACGTGACACTCAACTCCTCCTCCCACGGCCATCGAGCTGCCGTCCATTACAGTATATTGTGAAAAAAGAGGTTCCAGTTATGACCATTACGTGTTGAATTTCGAATTGAAACCTGCCTAACTTTTGTAAGTAAGCTGTAAGGAATCAGCCTGCCAAATTTCAGCCTTCCACCTACACGGGAAGTTGCAGAATTAGTGATGAGTCAGTCAGTCAGTCAGTCAGTGAGTCAGTGAGGGCTTTGCCTTTTATTAATTAGTATAGATAAGCAGAATTTTCAAGTCAATTCTGAATGACACAGGTAACCAGTGTAGTGACATCAAAACTGGAGAAATGTGCTCCGATTTTCTTTTCCTGGTAAGGATTCTAGCAGCTGCATTCTGCACTAGTTGCAAACGATTTATTTCTTTTTTGGGTAGTCCTGAGAGGAGTGCGTTACAGTAATCTAGTCGACTGAAAACAAACATGTGAACTAATTTCTCAGCATCTTTCAATGATATAAGAGGTCTAATTTTTGCTATGTTTAAGTGAAAAAATGCTGTCCTAGTGATCTGATTAATATGCGATTTAAAATTTAGATTACAGTCAACAGTTACCCCTAATCTTTTTACCTCCGTTTTGACTTTTAATCCTAATGCATCCAGTTTATTTCGAATAGCCTCATTGTATCCATTATTGCCAATCACTAAGATTTCGGTTTTCTCTTTATTTAATTTGAGAAAGTTACTATTCATCCATTCTGAGATACAATTTGACATTGTGTTAGTGAATCAAGAGATTCGGGGTCATCAGGTGCAATTGATAAATACAGCTGTGTGTCATCAGCATAGCTGTGGTAACAACAACAACAACATTTATTTATATAGCACATTTTCATACAAAAAGTAGCTCAAAGTGCTTTACATAATGAGGAAAAGAAGAATAAAAGACAAATAAGAAATTAAAATAAGACAACCTTAGTTAACATAAGAAGGAGTAAGGTCCGATGGCCAGAGTGGACAGAAAAAACAAAAAAAAAACTCCAGAAGGCTGGAGAAAAAAATAAAATCTGTAGGGGTTCCAGGCCACGAGACCGCCCAGTCCCCTTTGGGCATTCTACCTAACATAAATGAAATAGTCCTCTTTGTAGTTAGGGTTCTCACGGAGTCACTTGATGCTGATGGTTATACAGACTTCTGGCTTTTAATCCATCCATCATTGTTGGAACATCATGGTGCTTTGGGTAGATGGTGGTGGCACAAGCCACCACCAATAGGACACCGGAAAAGGAAACAGAAGAGAGAGTAGGGGTTAGTACAGATTTTGAATGGTTATTATAATGAATTGGATATACAGAGTGTCAGGATTAAATTACAGTGAAGTTATGAGAAGGCCATGTTAAAGTAATGTGTTTTCAGTAGTTTTTTAAAGTGCTCCACTGTATTAGCCTGGCGAATTCCTACTGGCAGGCTATTCCAGATTTTAGGTGCATAACAGCAGAAGGCCGCCTCACCACTTCTTTTAAGTTTTGCTCTTGGAATTCTAAGGAGACACTCAGTTGAGGATCTGAGGTTGCGATTTGGAATATAAGGTGTCAGACATTCCGATATATAAGACGGGGCGAGATTATTTAAAGCTTTAAAAACCATAAGCAGAATTTTAAAGTCAATTCTGAATGACACAGGTAACCAGTGTAGTGACATCAAAACTCACGTTGTGTCCTGAGATAATCTGACCTAATGTAAGCATGTAGATTGAGAAGAGCAGCGGACCCAGGATATAGCCACAAGATGCCTAACTGAATCTTACAATTCCCCTGTACCCACATTGCTTCTCTACAGCCTTGTGCCGTGAGTCGCTCCAACTGAGCAGTATGTCACTCTCCAACTTCCTTATAACTTGGCCACTGATCATCAGCTGCACACACCTCAAAGAACTTCCACCCAGTTGCCAGCCTTCTATCTCTCCCTCTTGTCCACACACACAATTGCTTTCCTCCACCTCCTGTCTTTTTCTCTCCAGTCATTTAACCTCCTCTTTTTTTTATCTCTTTTCCTTTTTTCTCCAATCTTCTCCTTTCTTCCTTTTCATTCCCGATTGGTCTTCCTTTTCCTCCCTTTCTGTCCTGTGCAGGCTCCTCTTATACTAATGTTCCTCATGGAGCACAGGTGCGAACACACCACAACCTCCCGGAAATTTAATTAGGCACCTGTCTGACATGCTCACTTGCACAACTCTTCGCAATCAGACAGTTACCCCCAGCCTCCCTCTGAGCGAAGCAGTCTTGTGCCTGATTAGAGCGTACACTCTTATAGGGCACGATTATTTAAAATCGGCACAATGCTATGGTCCACTTATCACATAAACTGCTTGCACAGATTATTGAATCAATTGTAACCATTGTGTTAAGCACCCTGAAAGTTATTCATTGTTGAATATCAGCATTGCTTCATATAAATGGCATTTTGTAATAAAATGAATAATATTCTCCATCTCCTTGATATTTTTCACTGATAAGTTTTGTTTTCGCAGATGAGCAATATCTACCACAAGCCAATCGCAAAATGGTAAACTTAAGATTACTAACCAGCCACCTTGCTGCAATTGCTCCTAATTTTTGGGTGCTGCTTTTTGGAGTGTGACATAATTTTTTCAGCCTTCCTCTACTGCAATGTTTCCCAAATTCAGTCCTGGGGACCCCCTGTGGCTGCAGGTTTTTGTTCCAACCAGCTTGTGTTTTTAATTGGACTCCTGGGCTAATATTTCCCAGGTTCTATGTTTTGGGAACAATATAGAAATTAGAAAACTAAAGTGTGCTAAAAAAAAAAAAAAAATTAAAATGTACCAAGCAGTTGTATGGGAATAATGTATTTTTTTTCTTTTTAACAGTATTTTCATCTTGATTTTCATTCTGTATTCTAATTGTTTAATTAATCCATTATTTACTAATTACTGGGTCTGACACTAAAGTAGTTGCAGCCTTTGATTATTCAGTGTTGTTTGCCAGCGTGTCTGCTCTGTTCGTTTTTAATTGTCCTTAATAATATATACAACAAAGGAGGAAATCTGCACAGAGAAAGGACAAAATATAATGAAATCAACATAAAAGAGTTAAGGATTTAAATCTATAGCAAAAATAAAAATATTTCTAAATGTCTTATAAATGTACAAATCATTCTGCTATGCTTTTCTGAATGTCGAATAAAAGAAGAAAAAGAAACAGCTAATTAAATGAGCTTAATGTTATGAGGTGTTGTCGCTGATGATGAATCTGGTTGGAACAAAAATCTACAGCCACAGTGGGTCCCCAGGACCAAGTTTGGGAAACACTGCTCTACTGCATGTTCCACAACTCGTACAATATTATTATATGTATCTATAAGCAGTAAGTTTAAGTCCAGTTTAGATACTGTTACACATGAAGGTGCCAAAATGGAGTATGACATGAATGCCCATCCATCCATCCAGTTTCCAACCCGCTGAATCCGAACACAGGGTCACGGGGGTCTGCTGGAGCCAATCCCAGCCAACACAGGGCACAAGGCAGGAACCAATCCCGGGCAGGGTGCCAACCCACCGCAGGACACACACAAACACACCCACACACCAAGCACACACTAGGGCCAATTTAGAATCGCCAATCCACCTAACCTGCATGTCTTTGGACTGTGGAAGGAAACCGGAGTGCCCAGAGGAAACCCACGCAGACACGGGGAGAACATGCAAACTCCACGCAGGGAGGACCCGGGAAGCGAACCCGGGTCCCCAGGTCTCCCAACTGCGAGGCAGCAGCGCTACCCACTGCGCCACCGTGCCGCCCATGACATGAATGTTTGTCTTTAATCGGCCAGCTAAAACAGTCATCTGCTTCCTAAAGAAGACTCTGTGATGTTTTCAAACTGTACTAAGCACTAATTCAATAGGGTGAAATTTCTAAAATTGTGATTTCTCTACCCACTCCTGCCCCACTGAATAAAATATAATCATACCAAAGTGAAATGTTGATCTCTCTGTAGTGGGAATAAAAGGACTATCAATTGTAGAAGCTCACAGGAGGGATTGGCAACATGTCCCAATCTGCTGACTGCTATGTGGTAACCTGGTAAACCAAAGAGTACATACTAGGTGCATTCAAATTTATTATTTTTTTTTTGTAATTTATAAACTTCTGTTCTTTAAACTCCCCATGGGGTATTTTACAACACCTAAACATATGAATGTCTACTAGGGCACAGAAGTTGAATGTCACTCTTTGGAACAATTCAAATGTATTACAACAAAATGTAATTAATAGAATGTAGTTCCTTGCACTGATTTCCACATTGTATTACTCCAGACGTGCTATGTTCTATTTGCATATCACATCCAAAACGAACATCAACTTATTCGAATTTCTTAGTTGTTAGCTCAGGGACTCAGTCATCAGGAAAACAGACTGCCATTTGCCTGTTATGCACATTCCATTCACAGAGCATTTTGAGGCCGATTTTCCTACCCATGTTGCTTTGCTCTTGGAACTAACAGCATCGTGAAAGTTGCTTTTGCACTCGACTAAAACTGTTAAGCATTCATCTGAGTATGCAAAAATTGTCTTGCCTTCCCTATTAAAGGCAATGTGAAATAATTGCTATATTTCTGATTTTCTTATTATAAAATCATCTTTTTAAAGAGTCTTTTCAGCAATACACAATTTAATCATCTTTACCAACATGCAGCTTTACACACACCCTTCACTAGAACTAACTACTCTTGTATCACATGTTGCATAAATTAACAAGGCATAATAATTCTATTTTTGTTATTTTGGTGAGCTATAAAAGGGAAAAGGACAATCCATTTATGTTAGATTCATATGTCGGTCCTTGATGACCTTCTCCTGGCCACTACACTCAAAAGCACTTAAACAACATTCTCTATCAATCTGTCAACTGTGTGTTACTGTGAAGGTTTTTTTTTTTTTTTTTTTATCCTTCCACCTAAACACGGAACTAACAATAGCCTATACTTGACTACTTAACTTTGAATGTTTAAGTATCGTAACAATAGACACACCTCATATAAAGGTAAAGCAGCATTTATTCACAAAATCTTACACAGTTATTTTAAAGAAGCCTTATTCTATGCAGCAATCACAAATTATCCAGCCCCCGTAAACCATGTCACATGGGAACATGCAGCACCTATTGGTGACAGTGGGCAACCCAACATTTAAACATTTACAGCAGAAGTAGATCAGAATGTCAATTAAAACCCCTATTGCCATATCAACCACCTCTGCTTACTTACATTTAGAACAGAAAGATGTAAAATGCCCTGTTTAAAATTTGCAGCATCATGATGGCAGTGGAGTTTTTATCCAGATTGTTTAATGGAATCTTGGAAAGTGAGAGGATGCCTGAGGAGTGGAGAAGTGTACTTGTGCCGATATTTTAGAATAAGGGGGATGTGCAGGACTGCAGTAACTACAGGGGATAAAATTGATGAGCCGCAGCATGAAGTTATAGGAAAGAGTAGTGGAAGCTAGGTTAAGAAGAGAGGTGATTAGTGAGCAGCAGTATGGTTTCATGCCAAGAAAGAGAACCACAGATGCGATGTTTGCTCTGAGAATGTTGATGGAGAAGTTAAGGGAAGGCCAGAAGGAGTTGCATTGCGTCTTTGTGGACCTGGAGAAAGCATATGACAGGGTGTCTCGAGAGAAGCTGTGGTATTGTATGAAGAAGTCATGAGTGGCAGAGAAGTATGTAAGAGTTGTTCAGGATATGTACGAGGGAAGTGTGACAGTGGTGAGATCTGTGGTAGGAGTGACGGATGCATTCAAGGTGGAGGTGGGATTACATCAGGGATCGGCTCTGAGCCCTTTCTTATTTGCTATGGTGATGGACAGGTTAACAGACGAGATTAGACGGGAGTCCCTGCAGACTATGATGTTTGTTGATGGCATTGTGATCTGTAGCGATAGTAGGGAGCAGGTTGAGGGGACCCTGGAGAGGTGGAGATATGATTTAGAGAGGAGAGGAATGAAGGTCAGTAGGAACAAGACAGAATACATGTGTGTAAATGAGAGGGAGGTCAGTGGAATGGTGAGGATGCAAGGAGTACAGTTGGCAAAGGTGGATGAGTTTAAATACTTGGGATCAACAGTACAGAGTAATGGGGATTGTGGAAGAGAGGTGAACAAGAGAGTGCAGACAGGTTGGAATGGGTGGAGAAGAGTGTCAGGAGTGATTTGTGGCACTGACATTAGCATGAGTGAAAGGGAAGGTCTACAGGACGGTAGTGAGACCAGCTATGTTATATGGGTTGGAGACGGTGTCACTGACAAGAAAGCAGGAGACAGAGTTGAAGATTCTAAGATTTGCACTGGGTGTGATGAGGATGGGTAGGATTAGAAATGAGTACATTAGAGGATCAGCTCAAGTTGGACGGTTGGGAGACAAAGTCAGAGTGGCGAGATTGCGTTGGTTTGGACATGTGCAGAGGAGAGATGCTGAGTATATTGTGAGTAGGATGCTAAGGATAGAGCTGCCAGGAAAGAGGAAGGCCTAAGAGAAGGTTTATGGATGTGGTGAGAGAAGACATGCAGGTGATGGGTGTAACAGAACAAGATGCAGAGGACAGAAAGATATGAAAGAAGATGATCCACTGTGGCAACCCCTAACGGGAGCAGCTGAAAGAAGAAGATAGAACATTATGGCAGTCCACCCTCGCAGCACTACAGTATTACTAACTTAATCATTCCCTGATAAACACTCCCACTCTTTTTACATATTAATTTAAATTCCTCTGAATAATAGTATCAGAAATAATGGTAATGAGTAGAAAATACCAGATATATTCAGTTCTTTCATTTGTAAGCTACTGTGAGTAAAGATTTGTGATGCCATAGTTTATATAAAAGAAGATGGGTAGGGATTGATTTTCTTTGGAGAAATATTTTAAAATGTGACAATAAAGATATAATAACAAAACTATATGTGAATATAAATAATTAAGTACATCATGAAATATGTTTTGGTCCTTATTTTTGTATGCATGTATTAAATAAATGAAAACTAATTTCAGAGACATTGCACTCAATATTAAAATATTCCTTGAAGCCTAAACTGTCATTTTTAGCCATCACATTTGAGAGAGGTGGGTTCTAGCTGTTTGTTCATTGGTGAATTGTTGTTGGAGTGCCAATTAATCTTTGTCTCTAGTAGTAAAAAGAAAGCATAGCTGCAGAAGAAAAGCAATCACAGGCCATTTTATATGCCTTTCTTATGTAGATTACTGGAATACATTACTGTATTTGCAGTGAACTCCATTTCCATGAAGCACTGTAATTTCAAGGGTTGCAATAGCTTGAAACTGTTTCCCCCACCTCATGTGTCTTTTAAAGAACACTAAACAAGTCGTGAGCAATTCATGCTTACAGACACACAGTGAGCAGAAGATACAAAAATATATACAACACTGTAACAATCATTCAGTGCAAACATGCTGTACATGTAGCACATGGAATGCTTTTATAACATTATAATGTTCAAAAGTAACATGCAGAAAGACCGGTTACCTTCCTTAATGCTACTTTTTTATTCAAAAGCTTTGTTTCAGTAAGGTTTTGTAAATTTGTGTTTTCAGATGTATACAGGGAAAAATCTAATAATTTTTTCATATATTTTCTGTTGACATCATGTCGGTCTGTCTGCATGAAACAACTTGGCTCCCATTGGACCAGTTTTGTAAGTTGTACTTTGCTAACTATTTTTTTGGTGAATGTACTTCACTCAAACAGTTCAGCGGGCAGAAGCAATAAATTTCAGCAGGGATTGAACAATGTTTCTGCAACATGACAAACTCAAAAGTGAACAAGTTATAAAATGACATTAAACGTGAATGAAAAATAGTGTCTACTGTAAACAGGATATAATAAATCCTCAGAATTTAGCATCCTTATGGTAAAATCACCAGTGTTATATTCACTGTTATAGCATTGAATTAAAAGGTATCTTGTATGAAGGACTTTTCCTATGTTTTTATATCTGCACTTTAACTGTTAAATTACCACTGGTGTGAACAGAACAGAGCTGTGGCCGCAAGGTTGTCGGTGCCTCCCGTGGCGGCAATCCACGAACCCGGTGGTGGACACCTAAGGTTCGAGAGGCCGTCAAGCTGAAGAAAGAGTCCTATCGGGTCTGGTTGACCAGTGGGACTCCAGAGGCAGCTGAGGGGTACCGGAGGGCCAAGCGTGTGGCGGCATCGGCTGTTGCAGAGGCAAAAACTCGGCCATGGGAGGAGTTTGGGGAAGCCATGGAAAACGACTTTCGGTCGGCACCGAGAAGGTTCTGGCAAACCGTCAGGTGCCTCAGGAGGGGAAAGCGGTGCTCCACCAACACTGTGTACAGTGGAGATGGGGCCCTGCTGACTTCAACTGTAGACGTTATTGACTGGTAGAAGGAATACTTTGAGGATCTTCTCAATCCCACCAGCATGTCTTCTTTAGAGGAAGCAGAGCTGGAAGACTCAGGGGGACGCCCGTCCATAACCAGGGCTGAGGTCGCCGAGGTAGTTAAAAAGCTCCGAGATGGCAGGGCCCCTGGAGTGGACAAGGTTCACCCTGGGTTCCTCAAGGCTCTGGATGTTGTGGGGCTGTCCTGGTTGACACGTCTCTGCAACATCGCATGGACTTCGGGGGCAGTGCCTCTGGATGGGCAAACCAGGGTGGTGGTTCCCCTTTTTAAGAAGGGTGACCGGAGGATGTGCTCCAACTATAGGGAGATCACACTCCTCAGCCTCCCCGGTAAGGTCTATTCAGGGGTGCTGGAGAAGAGAGTTCAGTCGATGGTCGAATCTCGGATTCAAGAGGAACAATGCGGATTCTGTCCCAGCCGTGAAACACTGGACCAGCTCTACACCCTGGCCAGGATCCTGGAGGGGGCATGGGAGTTTGCCCAACCAGTCCACATGTGTTTTGTGGATTTGGAGAAGGCATTTCACAGTGTTCCTCAAAGCATCCTGTGGGGTGTGCTCCAAGAATACGGGGTACAAGGCTCGTTGTTACGAGCCATCCAGTCCCTGTACAGGATGAACAGGAGTTTGGTCCGCATTGCTGGTAATAAGTCGGACTCGTTTCCTGTTGAGGTTGGACTCCGCCAGGGCTGCCCTTTGTCACCGATTCTGTTCATAAGTTATATGGACAGAATTTCTAGGCGCAGCCAAGGAGGGAAGGGGGTCTTGTATGGTGACCTCAGAATCTCGTCTCTGCTATTTGCGGATGATGTGGTTCTGTTGGCTTCATCGGACAGTGACTTCCATCTCTCACTGGAGCGGTTCGCAGCCGAGTGCGAAGCAGCGGGGATGAGAGTCAGCACCTCTAAATCCGAGGCCATGGTTCTCAGCCGGAAAAGGGTGGAATGCTCTCTCCGTGTTGGGAGCACAGTACTGCCTCAAGTGGAGGAGTTCAAATATCTCGGGGTCTTGTTCACGAGTGAGGGAAGAATGGAGCGGGAGGTTGACAGACGGATCGGTGCGGCATCTGCAGTAATGCGGGCTCTGCAATGGTCCGTCGTGGTGAAGAGAGAGCTGAGCCAAAAGGCGAGGCTGTCGATTTACCAGTCGATCTACGTTCCTACCCTCGCCTATGGCCACGAACTTTGAATAATGACCGAAAGAGCAAGATCGCGGATACAAGCGGCCGAAATGAGTTTTCTCTGCAGGGTGGCTGGACTTTCCCTTTGAGAGAGGGTGAGGAGTTCAGTTATCCGGGAGAAACTCGGAGTAGAGTCGCTGCTCCTGCGCTTTGAGAGGAGTCAGTTGAGGTGGTTCAGGCATCTGGTTAGGATGCCCCCTGGACGCCTCCCTGGGGGGTGTTCCGGGCATGCCCCACTGGGAGAAGGCCATGGGGCAGACCCAGGACACGCTGGTGGGATTATATCTCCCGGCTGGCCCTGGACCCTGGGGGTCCTCCCAGAGGAGGTGGCCAGGGAGAGGGAGGTCTGGGCTTCCATGCTTAGGCTGCTGCCCCCGCGACCCAACCTCGGATAAGCGGTGGATAATGGATGGATGGTTTTTGCTGTGCATGCAAAACAAAGCACTCCTTAACCTATGTACAATGATTGTTTTTTGATTCCATCCTAAAACCACTAGACCCAGTCTTTAGGGCAAAAGTCACAGTGAAATCTTTAATCCCATTTTTTTTTTCATATTTTGTAACACCACAAACTGGCAATAGCAAATATTCAAGTATTATTTGTTGAAATTACCAATATTATGTTTTTCATTGTACAGTGGAACCTCTAGATACGAGTTTAATTCGTTCCAGCACTGAGCTTGTATAGCGAATTTCTCGTATCTAGAACAAACTTCCCCATTGAAAAAAATGAAATCCAGTTAATCCGTTCCGCACCCCAAATATATTAACATAAAAATCAATTTTCCTAACAAATAACACTGATAAATTATATATACTGTAGTCTACCTTTAATAAATAACACTGGTAAATAATATAACTGATTATTAAAAGAATCAAAACAGGTGTCCAAAGTGCAGTAGAGTATTCAATAAATCTTTAAATAAATAATCTTTAAAACAGTTGTGAAGTGGAGGTTTAAAATACACAAGAATAACAATCCTTTAACATGAGGTTAAAACGTCAAAAGGATGCAGTCTTTAAAAAACAGATGACAATCCCCGGTGCTTCTTCTCTGTTAGCGTCTCACCTGCGGCTCTGCAACAGGCGAGACACTCTTAATGCAGCTGACCTTCTCTACACCGTCCTGCTTCAGCTGTTTGGCTCGCCTGTTCAGCTCACTGTTCAGCTACACGCGAGCCTGCACTCGCTCGCTTGCTCTCCCGCACCGACTTCCTGCCTGCCTGCGCTCTCTCTCCTTTCTTTTACTTCTCCCCCTTAACCGGCTCGCGCTTCTCTATATATGCGGGGAGGACATGGCAGCTGCAGCCCATCAGCCACAGGAACAATCATGGATGTGGGCAGTTTCCCACCTGTGCACTTAAGTGAGAAACGCAGACACCGCAGATCGCGGCTCGCAACTGCTACCACGCCCCCTCGCTAAGCCGCGAGCTATACCCACAGCCTGGCTCGTGGCTCGTTACGCGAGCCAATGCTCGCATTTAGATCTGAATTTTTCGCTCATACTTTCCTCGTATTTTGAATTTCTCGTATACAAAGGTGATCGTATCTCGAGGTTCCACTGTATTACGGTAATTTATCAGCATATTGCAAGCCATTCAACAGGTCAGTGCATAAAAAAAAGGTATCAATATCAGGCCTAGAAAAAAAAAACTTTACAGGTAACATATTATGAACCAGTAAGGTATAAAATGGTCATCTGGTAATACATTTTTGCTGAGAGAACAGGGATTGTATTAATACTTGCATAGCTTCATCCTAATAGAGTATAATCAGCACACCACTCACATTTGCTGCGAAAAAAAGTAAGTTAATTAAGGAAACTACAGTACTTTCTATACAGTACTTTCTATATCCAGAAGAAAATTGAAGTATCTGCTCCTCTTTAGCAATCAATAGTTTTTTGCTATGCTCTTTGTTGATTGTCAGTATATGAATACATTTAAGTGGCAAACCTCCACAGAAAATTAGGGAATTAAGTAGGAGAAAATGGAAAAATCATGATTTAAAGCTGACAGAAATTTATAAATCATTCTAAATTTCTTATTAATGTAAAGCTTACACTGTAGTTTTTTCTTAATTCATAATAAGAACAGAAAAGGGCCAGCTAATTCAAATTTAAAATCAAAATACAGCAAATTGCTGATTGTGAAACTGGAACAAAATCTTGTGGTCACCAAGTCCCCCAGGACTAGTACTCAGGAACCTTAGAAACAGTCAACAACAGTGTCAAGTGTAAAAAGGCATGTGGTCTATAAATTCCTAACCTAGTAAGTTTAACAAAGCTGTAAACACCTACTTTGACATGCGTCAGTATCTATAGCACGATTGCAAAAAATTCAGAAGTAATGCTATTCCTTTGTGTTGTCTTATTATAATTTTTTTATTAGATTTACTCTTGCACACATTCTCAGTAAATATATAATTAAGTTTAAAACAGAATTTTTTTATATCAATTGCTCAGTTGACATTGATTACATATTTAATAAAAATTACCATGATGTCAAGTTAGTACAATAGAAAATCAGTATCTTACTTTTTTGTCTACCCTGTAGAGAAAACTATTGGGGAAGTCATCAAACTGCAGGCCATGGAGCCATCAAGACGAGAGTGGGGAAAATGTCCTGATGTCAGTGTTCTGAAAGTACTGGAAGAAGCAAAACTACAGCCACAGACACTAATGTTACAAGATACTGCACTTGGTGAAACTGGTAAAAAGTCAAGTGTTTTTTCACTTTACAGTCATAATATCTGAATATGTTTAGAATAGTATTTTTCTTTGTATAATATGTTTAACTATTGTTTACTGTGCTTGTTTATATAAATTGAATAACATTTAGGATGCCACATTCACTTGTGCAATTTGATACTTTAATAACTAATAATACTGGATGATTTTATAGTCTTCCCTTCTTTATGAGCATAATGATTTTCTGGAAGCCCCCCATGAAGCAAACTGTCATAATTTTAAAAGGTAATTGCCATTAATACAATGTGCCGTGGGGGAATGTATGTGGTCTGAGTTCTAAGGTGTACACTTTAATTTCCTTAAAATAACATAAAATTCCATAAAAATAAGCACAGTTACTTCAGTATGTAATAATAGTTATCTGGTGTTCAACTATTATGACCTTTCTTTCTGTAGCAACCAATAGAAAATGCAGATTGCACCATCCTCAATGTCTCATCTCTCATGTTCTCCTATACTCGTTTAAAACTGATGCTGGCTGTAACTGATGCTGGCTGTGAACTTTGTATACTGTATAGCTTTGCTGCTGTATCAGCACACTTTGTGCAGAACAGACATACTGTTGATGAATGTGGTTCCTGATCAAATGTTATTGCCCTTTCAACTAGTGAAAATCAAACAAATCTGATAAGTCTGGAATCAGATTTTGGATAGCTGCTGATGCAGGTAACAAATAGATATACTAGATACTATTCCATATTCTGAGAAAGATCATGCTCAATTTCCAGGGAAAAACACTGATTAGTGATGTGAGTTATGTGCCTTCCACAAGCAATGTGAGAAAAATCACTGCTGACAATATTTTTACATAATTTTGCATGTCAAATAAGCTGCTTGCCCAAAAGATAAGCCTGCTTCCTACTTAACTCTAATCAAAATTAGATTGAAGCGGTCATCCCACTGTGAAAGTTCACAGATGATGGTCCAGGAGACAGATACTGATAAAGTGCAAAAGCAGTTATTGAACACAGGATTAAAATGTTGCTCCTGCGTTTTCATCATACATCCCAAAAATCTGTAGGTAGGCTAATCAGGCTAATTTCAAGACTCCAGTGTGTTTGTATAAGTCCTACTATAGGCTGGTACCCCCTCCACGACCCACAACTAGACAATGCATAGATGGATGGAGAGTCCTTTAGAAATTAGGTAGTTTGATCACTGCTTTACTTTTGATGCATACACCATTTGCATCATTCTAGTTAGATGATGATTATTCTTTATTTTTAGTGGTGTTTTTGTTTTTTGTCATACACCCTTCAGTTTATTCTCTGCAAGTTATAACCCATTTTGATTTTCAGAAATCAGCATTCAGAAGACAGATGAAACAGTAAAAATTAAGGAGACAGAAACTGTATGGAATTCAGAAACTGGCAAACATGCAACTGAAATTATCAAAAGAGAATCAAAGGATGAAGATATTACAGAGGCAAAATCCTCTACAGATTTAGACTTAGCACCTGAACCTGTGAAGCCGTCTGATGGACTTGACGGTAAAGAATGTTTGATATTGCATTTTTGGTTTAGCAAATTACCCATTTCTTTTAACTCTTGAGGCTGATATTTTTCAGAAAAGCTCATTTTTGTGAAAAAAAACTAACTCATTGTAGAAAGCATTCAGCTACCAGTTGTATAAACATTATACATAATCATTTTGAAACATATACTATTCAAGTCACACTGTTTTTGATACATGTTACACTACTGATGCTATTTTCAGCTGCTCTCTCACTGTAACCTCTGACAGCTCAAAATCCCCATTTGACAGTGCACAATGTGAGTCATCAACATTACACAAAATGTCTTATGCAGATTATTTTGATGCCGTGCAATAACAATATTGACTAGCATTCAACTTTATTTCGGCTTCTTTGCTAGCATCTGGGGGTTACACTAAATAATCTATGTGACTTTCATATTTAGTCTTTTACCCCTTGACGTTGACTTTTGTTTAACAGTCCACGTTCTACCCTTTATTTCAACTTTCTTCAACAAACATCTGACTGGACCTATGGCCTTTCCTTCCTTTTTCATTTAACAGAAATTTTATTTAATGCCTTTTTTCATAATGGCAGGTCTTTTTTGTTTACAGAGCCAGAAGATTTGGAAGTAGAAGTGCTTGAAGAACTTGGCCTAAAGCAGTCCGATTCTGAGAGCTCGGAAACATTGCATGTGGCCATCAACGCCTGGGAAAAGGAATCAGAACCCCTAACGTAAGAAATAAGATATAAATATTTAACTTTTAAGATGAATTTCTACTCTGGGCCTTTCATTTATTCTATCCATGCTTTTTGGGTTAATTATACAAGGTAGCTCAGTGTAGGCCACGGTAAAGATTTTATATTTTTAGCAGCAGTAAATTTAGGTGATGCTAGTGGAAAGTCCCCATTCACCATTTGTTTTGTTTTGTTTGTTCTGTAATCTGTCTGTGTGTGCTGAAGAGAAGACATGCCATATTCATTGTAATAGCAAGTTCTGATTAAGGAACAGTATGTTTGTATAAGTCCTTCAAGATTATATATTAGGGATTCAGCAATTGGTGAAAAAGTGCCGTACTGCTGCTTCTGTGAACAGTGCACCCAAGAAAAAAAGACTTTTCCATCTATATGCCAGAGGTTAAAAATCAACGGGGCAATTTTCACAACAGCCTAGTGTTTCATGAAGTTCTTGTCAATGTACACTCCATGATTTGCTGAATACGTTTTCTATTGGTTACCCACTATATAAAAAAAAAAAAAAAAGAAATTATAGGAAGTAGAGAGTACAATCCCAGAGTTCTTTGTTTAGTATTTTCTGATGATGATATGAAAGAGTTCATGTTAAGTAATAGTAGTTGGTTAATTACCAAAGGGTGAAATCTGATTACTGTTGTTGGAGGTCTTTGAGAAGCATAGATATTTTTATTTAATCAATACCAGTGGTTCTCAATGTTCAGTCATCAAGACTTCCTGTGGCAGCAGGTTTTTGTCCCAACCCATTTCTTCTCTTAATGGACTCCTACATTAATTAAGCAAGGCCTTATTTTCCAGTTTCTATATTTTACGAGGACCATTCAAAAAGTTTTCACTTTTTTTTTTTTTTTTTTTTTTACTCTGTTTATTAAGAATTTCAAAAACAAATTACATCACTTTTCTACATAGTCACCTTCGTTTGCGATGCAATTTTCCCAGCATTGTACCAACTTTTTAATACTCAATTACTTCTCCTCCCACCTTCACCATTTCCAATGAAAATGTAAAACCTTTTGAACATCCCTCGTATAACTATCTAGAAATTACAAACTGGTCATGCTGTATTTTTACTGAGTGAAGAAGATATTTTTATGTGTTAGATGTGTAAAAATTCATTCTTTTTCCTTTTAAATATTCTTTAATTTGTTTAAAGTTCTAGTTATTTAGATAATTATTTCTTAATCAACACATAAGTGGGTAACACTGAAGTAGCAGCTCCTTTGTGATATTTTCTGCTTTGATCAACTTTAATTGTCATATTCAAATTAAATTAATAATGCAAACACAACAAATAAAAAAAGAATTAAAAAACACAGAATAAGCATTTAGAGATGTAAGAAAATACAAATGTTTTGTGTAATTCTGACACAACTGCACTTTTCTAAATGCAAAATAAAAGGAAAAAAGGGGTCTGCTAAACAAAGAATGAGATGAATTAAAGGTAATAATGACTAAATAATTGAGAAATTGGTTGGAACAAAAATGTGTTCAGCCCTGAGGACTGAAAATTGAAACTACTGATCTATACTACATAATTATATTCCTATAAACAAATACATAAACATTTGTGAAATGTAGAATTCATTCAGTTGTGTTTTTTGAGTAATTTGAAAGTGCAGTGATTTTGTTTAACAATGTTTTGATAGTAAAGGATAGTATGTGCTAAGGTAAATGACATTCCACACTGAAGGCTGGGAAAATAATAATCTCATTGGTTTGCCTGGTAAACCTGGCAGATATTACTGTGAAAGTTTTGAAATCAAATTTTAAAAATGAATGAACAGTAGTATTTTAAGTATAAGTACCATATACCATGCAAATTTAGGAATCATTGGTTGAAATGGATTGATAGAAGACTTTGAATGATATTTTAACTGCTTCATTTCACAGCTCAAGTAGCTTTTTTATGAGAATACTGTCATTTAAGATTTTATTCCTCTTTTTTAACATTTTTTGTTATGAGAAGTTAGTCAGGGATTAGGATAGAAATGTTCACGATATTGTAGGTTATGGATTTTATTAAGACTATTAAAATATGTTCTTTCTTTGTTCAGTGTTAAGCCTCAAGGATTCGGCCTTGTCCAAGAGAATTATAGTCAAGAACATACTGAGCAAGAAGATGAAACAAAGCATACAACAGAGGACCAAACAACAGGTTAGCTGGCTGTGTCACGTGTGTGGCTTTGTACGTAAGACTTCAAACCCTGAGGTTGTGAGTTCAAATCCTGCTACAGACGCTGTGTGACTATGAGCAAGTCAATTCACACACCTGTGTGGTAACTGGAAAAATACAAGAAATGTAACCAATTGTATCTCAAATTTAAGTCACCTTGGATAAAGGCATCGATCAAATAATAAGTAATAATAATAATTTTTTATTACTAATGTTATTCGGTCCCTGGAGCTGCTTACTCTTCAACATGTTATTTACAGTTGCTTATCAGTAAAACATCCCTGCATTAAATCAATTTTTGCTTTTCCTAGTTATTTGGTTTTTGTCAATGGTCATTGCAAAATAATGCACATGTAGGAGACCCATCAAGTTTAAATTTCCTCTGTCTGTCCCCATTGTCTTGGATTTGAGAATACCATTTCTGCCCTTATTTCTCTCTCTCCCATTTTGATCCTAGCAAAGTACTATTAACACACACGGCTATAGCATCTGGCAATGACACTCATGATTTCTAGCACGCTTTCTAACCATTGAGTATACTGTCTCTTTCCAGTTTACACCTCAATGTATAAGGTAAACATGATCACACTTTTCCATCCACTCTACTGGTTTGTGGTGCTGTCAGTCGTTTTAGTTGTTTACTTTATTTGAATAAAGCCGCCTATAATTTCAGCACAGCACATATACGTTAGCATAGTATTAATAAATATCAACAAATAGAAAATTTATTGACAAAATCGGGTCAGCGAATTTTCTTTTTTTCTGTAATGTTACTAAATTTCAATCAAACCAGTCAAAGCATTTTTGAGATTTTGAAGAATTTAGTTTTTATATTGGGGGGGGGTTACTTCTAAATATTGATATGTTGAAATGTTCTTTCTTAGTGGATGTCCACTGCCCTAGATGTAGAATCCTAACAAATTGCTTTTGTTGATGAGTGAGCGATAAAGTCAACATTGCATTTTTAAAATATATCATCCACTTTATTAGGTACACCTATTTAACTGCTTTTTTAACACAAATATCTAATCATCCAATCACATGGAAGCAACTCAATGCAGTTGGGCATGTAGACATTGTCAAGATGACCTAC
Organism: Erpetoichthys calabaricus; assembly: GCF_900747795.2. NCBI lineage: Eukaryota > Metazoa > Chordata > Cladistia > Polypteriformes > Polypteridae > Erpetoichthys > Erpetoichthys calabaricus. The sequence goes on from NC_041398.2 coordinate 166,578,797, forward strand.
TGAAGTTCAAACCAACCATCAGAAAGGGGAAGAAAGGTGATTTAAGTGACTTTGAATGTGGTATGGATTTTAAAACTGCTAATCTACTAGGATTTTCACACACAACCATCTCTAGTGTTTACAGAGAATGGCCCGAAAAATGCCTTGTTGATGCCAGAGGTTAGAGGAGAATGGCCAGAGTGGTTCAAGCTGATGAAAAGGCAACAGTAACTCAAATAACCGCTCATTATGACTGAGGCATACAGAAAAGCATCACTGAACGCACATGTCGAACCTTGAAACAGATGGGCTACAGCGGCAGGAGACCACACTGGGTGACACTCCTGTCAGCTAAGAACAGGCAACTGAGGCTATAATTCACACAGGCTCACCAAAATTGAACAACCGAAGATTAGAAAAACGTTGCCTGGTCTGATGAGTCTCAATTTCTTCTGAGACATCCGGATGGTAGGGTCAGAATTTGGCATCAACAACATGAAAGCATGGATCCATCCTGCCTCATATCAGCAGTTCAGGCTAGTGGAAGTATGGTGGTGTAATGGTCTAGGGCAGGGGTGGGCAGTGTTGGTCCTGGAGAGCTGCAGTGGCTACAGGTTTTCATTCCAACCCAATTGCTTAATTAGAAACCAATCCTTGATAATCTCAGACCGTATTTCATTGTATGGCTTGTTAGTCTGTGCAATTTAAGGCTCTTGTATCGTAGATATTTTCCTTTCCAAGGATATCATCCAAATGATTTGAAGCCTAAAACGGATCATTTTCAGTCTGTCACATTTTTCTATTAAGTATTTTATTAAATCAAACAGTGCATGATGAACACATACAGATGCGATTGGAAAACAACTAGTTGGAGAACTGCTGGCTGCTTTGTCATTTACATCTTATTGGTAATAAGGAGCCATTAAAACACTGAATGCAGCAGTTTAAGATTTAAGTAAGCAATTAAGGGTAGAGAACCTTAACAAACAAGGCCGCTAAAATGAAGCATCAAAATGTCACTTAAGTGATAAGTGCATCATCAGCAATAATTGACTTCTCATTAAGTAACTGAGCTGGAACAAAAACCTGCTGCCACTGCAGCTCCCCACGACCAACATTGCCCACTCCTGGTCTAGGGGATACTTTCTTGGCACACTTTGGGTCCCTTAGTACTAACTGATCATTGTTTAAATTCCACTGCCTACCTGAGTGTTGTTGCCGACCATGCTCATCTCTTTATGACCCCAGTGTACCCAGCTTCCGATGGCTGATTCCAGCAGGATAACATGCCATTTCACAAAGCTCAAATCATCTCAAGCTGGTGGTGTCTTGAACATGACAATCACTTCACTGTACTGAAATAGCCTCCACAGTCACCAGATCTCAATCCAATAGAGCACCTCTGTAATGAGGTGGAATGGGAGATTCATGGATGTGTTGCCGACAAATCTGCAGCAACTACATGATGCTATCATGTCCATGTGGACCAAAATCCTTGAACGTTTTTAGCACCCTGTTGAATCTGTGCCACAAAGAATTATGGCAGTTCTGAAGGCAAAAGCTGGTCCAAACCAGTACTAGCGAGTTGTACCTAATAAAGTGCCTGGTTAGTGTGTATATGTAAATTCCTGTTTGTCAGAGATTTGAAACATTTGCTATTTTAGAATTTATGTTTGCGTCATTAACTGATTAACAAAAAATAACTGAAGAGTAATACAAGTGTAAGCCTAAAAAACCTACAGTATATAAAGGCAATTATACAGTAACCACAATGGAAAGAAGCTGACAGAATAAAACATGTTCACAATGGCGTATAGGTAATTTGAACAGACACAGCACAGCGCTCTGAATCCAATTTCAAATGAACGTGGATTCTCAGCTGCAAAATTGCACCTTTGTTGAACAATATGCTGCAGTGAGATTTCTTTGGGCAGATGGAGTGAAACATGCTGAAATTTAACTACCCCAAGTTCTTGTCTATAAGCCGCGGCTTATCTAAGGAAAAAAGTTGTGAAAATGAAAAAATAGAATATCGGCTTATACATAAGTCCGGCTTATACAGTAATCCCTCCTCCATCGCGGGGGTTGCGTTCCAGAGCCACCCGCGAAATAAGAAAATCCGCGAAGTAGAAACCATATGTTTATATGGTTATTTTTATATTGTCATGCTTGGGTCACAGATTTGCGCAGAACCACAGGAGGTTGTAGAGAGACAGGAACGTTATTCAAACACTGCAAACAAACATTTGTCTCTTTTTCAAAAGTTTAAACTGTGCTCCATGACAAGACAGAGATGACAGTTCTGTCTCACAATTAAAAGAATGCAAACATATCTTCCTCTTCAAAGGAGTGCCTGTCAGGAGCACAGAATGTCACATAGATAGAGAAAACAATCTCTAGCAAACAAATCAATGGTGCTGTTTGGCTTTTAAGTATGCGAAGCACCGCGGCACAAAGCTGTTGAAGGCGGCAGCTCACACCCCCACCGTCAGGAGCAGGGAGGGAGAGAGAGAGAGAGACAGAGTTTGTTTTTCAGTCAAATCAATACATGCCCTTCGAGCTTTTAAGTATGCGAAGCACTGTGCAGCATGTCGTTTCAGGAAGCTGCACAAAAGATAGCAACGTGAAGATAATCTTTCAGCATTTTTAGACGAGCATCCGTATCGTCTAGGTGTGCGAACAGCCCCCCTGCTCAATCCCCATACGTCAGGATCACAGATAGTCAGCGCAAGAGAGAGAGAAGAGTAAGCAATCTAGCTTCTCAGCCATCTGCCAATAGCGTCCCTTGTATGAAATCAACTGGGCAAACCAACTGAGGAAGCATGTACCAGAAATTAAAAGACCCATTGTCCGCAGAAATCCGCGAACCAGCAAAAAATCCACAATATATATTTAAATATGCTTACATATAAAATCACAATTTAAATGACCGCTACGCGCGCGTGTTGACTTGGCGACGCCCAGAGCAGAAAGAACGCGCTCCGGCCGCTCCAACCGCGCCATGCGGGGAGTGAGAGAGACGCCAATATCTCACACTCTCTCCCCCCTTAAAGAAATTAAATGGGTGCGAGTGAGACCACTGACCTCCCTCCCTTCTATTAGTTATAGGTTATAGTACGTTCGGCTTATCCATGAGTCCGGCTTATCTATGATAAGATTTTATTTTAAAAATTCGTATGATTTTTGGTCTCCGGCTTATACACGAGTCCGGCTTATAGACAAGAACCTAGGGTAATATACAACAAATAGAAAATGGGGACTTGGAAAAAGAGCCATTATATTCAGAAAATGAGTGCAAAGCCTCCATTCCTTTACCGGAATTTTGTAGGACACTGTATTAAAGATTGATTGAGTATGCCATAATTTCACTTCCTCTTACAAATTCCAGAAGTTAAGCATTTACAATTCACGTCTAATCAGTCACATTATTGTGCTCTCAAAGCACATGTGAATCTATCTCAGAATTAACTCCATAATGAGATGAAAGTGGCAATAACAAAAGCCTGTTCATGTGTGGGGTTTGGCATTTTTTTATTTAAATAACTAGGAGGCTCTGCCCCCTGCTCACTTCGCTCGCCAACCCCTGTGTTTGGTTTACCGATTACACAATGCAATTTATTTTTTGTATAGCCCAAAATCACACAAGAACTGCCGCAATGGGCTTTAACAGGCCCTCCCTCTTGATAGCCCCCCAGCCTTGACCCTCTAAGAAGACCAGAAAAAACTCCCAAAAAAAAAACCCTTGTAGGGAAAAAATGGAAGAAACCTTGGGAAAGGCAGTTCAAAGAGAGACCCCTTTCCAGGTAGGTTGGGCGTGCAGTGATTTTCAAAAAGAAGGGGGTCAATACAATACAGTGCAATACATAGAACAGAATAAATCCTCAATACAGTATAAAAATAAAAATTCTAGAAGTATGGAGTAGAATTTCACATTAGATGATATCACATAATATGATTTGGATTTAAGTCCTGGAGACCTCATTCATCAAGCTGCCTCCCCCATTTTGCCATTCCACATCTGAAATAGCGCTAATCCGATGAAAGGACCCCTCATTCCCACGTCCCCATTCATCAGGGATGACTTTACCTTAGGCAGGCAATCTACAATTTAAAGAGATTGTTATTTTTTTGTGAATTGTTACATATGTATTATTTTCACTTTTACTTTAAAAACTTTTGTAAAAACAATACTTGTTTCTTTATTTCCTGCCCCGCACGTGGTTACATCTCTTTCTTCCCAGACGTATAATACTGCTCGTGTTGTGAAGGGTGTTGCGGCTGAACGTCGCGCTGCCCTTCGATCTTTTTAAAGCCTGTACAGCCTTTTTGCTACGGCCCTGGGACAATCTCTTGGCACCAAGTCTCATGTTTACGGTCCCCACAAGACGCACCGTGGCAAGTCTCCTTGGTCTCGCGGGTCTTTAAAATGTCTTTCGAGATGATCACGTATCGTAGCCTTGCATTTGCTTTCCATTCCAGGATTTTCTTTTATATATAGAGAGATCAGTACAGTTTCTGTAATTGCACACTGAAATTCTCCTGTCTCAAATTCAAAGCATTTCTTGACTATACTTCTGTTTTTCTTTTTGACATGTATTAATGTGATACTGTATCATCATCATCACTCTGAGACAATTATTTTGTGTGGATTAGATTATACTATATTTGTCCCCAAGGGGAAATTAAAATAAATATGATTTAAACAAAAAACAACACCCCTCCCCCAACCACAAACAAAAACTTCTGGCTTGGATAACAAAGAGTTGCTACAGGCTTGTAGGTGTAAGTAAGATGAAGTCAGACCAGCTTGGATTGTGTCACAGGTTTTTATTTAAAGGCATTAATATTTAGATTATTTAGCAGTGTCCACGAAAGGAATAGGCCTAATAGATCTTGATTCATTCTTTGAAGTCACCACCATTAAAAATGATTAATCAAAAACATATTGGCACATAATGAATTATTTCTGTTGCCGAGTCAGCCTGGATGATGTTAACTAACACTCCCAGGCAGTGACATGGGCAAATTCAGTCCACAATTCAATGCCTGGATCACATATTTAGATTTAATTATACTGTGCTGCCTTTTTCATCACTGCACATTCAAAAAATCTCTAGTCCTCCTCCTCCTTTTCCACTCTGATTATACCCATCTAGCATTAAAATAATGTCTGAAGTAAGTGTAATTGGTACTCCGCAGTAACCAAATATCACAGTACCTGAGCTGGCCATAACTCATTTACTTTAATCCCTGTTCTGGATCTTTGCCTGTTCCTTCTCCAGACAAGCTTATAACTTTTTATCCTTACTCTTTAGGCAGAGGTTATCACAGTGCTACCAGGTGAATAAAGGAATCTTTAACAACATCCCACTTTACATTTTTTAGAGTCTTTTATATTCTCTGATGTTATAGACGTGTAGGTAGCCATTAGATCTTTTACGCTTACCATGTGACATTTCTGAAGTTTGCAGCATGTCTGAGAGGCATTTGAGCTGGGCCAGTGCACAGGTCTGTGTTTACAGCAGCATCACTTAAGTTTAGTTTAAATATTAATTCAAAGATCTGTGGTAACAAGTCAGAGGCCAAATCTTAATTATTATTAACATTAATTACATTAAAGCCACTAGTAAATCTAATAATTCTAAGTACATTTTAAAAAGAGAAATTTAGCCTCCATAAAGGCTGCCACATGGTGTGGCACCCAGAAATTAAGTAGTTTTTACTCCTGTAAAAATTGTAATTTTCACTCCTGTTTTTCTTCTGCATTCCAAAGTTATCCATATACTTGCAGTCATGCTTGAGTACAGTACCAACTTTTACTTCGGTATTACTTTGATACTGTGTAAAGCTAGTACCATTACATTTCTGAAATTTTTGTATTGACTTGGTACTGAAGGTTCTTGTGACACTTCCACTAAAGAACTTACCCTGTGTACTTAATAATGTATCCACTTATTATGTATAGGGTGGTCCAGATCTAACTATGCAACTTTTAATGCAATGCAATAATTGCATAATTAGATCTGGACCACCCTGTACATCAATATCAATAATAGAGATGCAAGCTGCACTCATTTATGAATGCTTTTTTGGTAGTATTTTGAATAAACACACTGCAGTATAAATTGTATTTCCATTAGCATGTTTTTATATTGTCTTTTGCTTTCATTTTAAATGGGTTTAGCTTATTGAATTAACTCTTTGTAAACCTAAACTGAGTCATGATTTAGAACAGCTGAATGGCTTTATGTATACACCTTCCTTCCCTGAGAGCTGAAGTTTAACTTTTTTTATTTTTGTTCTTTTGTAATTAATGTAAAAACTGTAGACTGGTTAACATGTGTTTATTAGGCTCTTTTTTTCATTCATTCTTTTTTTTATTATTTCTGATAGCCAAAGAAATGACCTCTGATGAGAACCAGGGATTAGAACCTCTGTTTCAGAGGATAACTACAGCAGCATATAAAAGAACAGTAGCTTTAGCAATCTTGTCGGCACAATCTTCTCAGGATGAGTCAGTTACATCGCGCTCTCGATCTGTATCACCGGTAAAATCTAAAGATAAGGACTCTCTACTGATTGGATTATCTACTGGCCTTTTTGATGCAAATAATCCTAAGGTATGCAACTGAATTTGATTGTACATAACCTTCAATAATTTATATATCTTTAAATTAGTATATCTTAAATATTTTAGTGATTAAATGCATATATTTTTTTATTTATATTCAGGCAACTAATACTTGTTTCCTGTGTGACCTTCTCAAACATTCTAAACCTAGGAAGTTGTCCTTAGAGTGTATTTATGGAATGATCCATCTTTCCTTGTCTGTATTACCTTAAAAGATCTCCCTAAAAGTATTCTGCAGCTAGTTAACTATGTTTGTTATCTTTGTACTTTACATAAAAATGCTCAGTTTGGCATGCAATAGACATTAATAATAAATATCCAACATAATTATGCTGGAATCCATTGGTTGCATTCATGTACATTTTTTATTCCTGCCTCAGAAAAGATGTAGGGGCAACTAATTATCCTTCTATCTGACACTACAGAATACAGTTCAAAATATGTGATTTTTGGCACTATTGTCATCTACTAATTCTACTCATTGCTAATAAAGTGCATGATTAGCAATTTTTTCCTGCTTGGTTAAAATTACTTTTTGTTTCTTGGGTTAGTAAATTTCACTTTGCCGCTAAATGGTGCAAAAGCATGAATACTTTTTAAAAAAAAAAAAAAAAAAAAATGGAAGGTAGGCTGTTGCCTGTAAACTGGTAAGTCACATTTCATAATTGTCTTTTGTAATTGTACAATATTAAAGAAATAGATATTTACAATCATTTGCTTACTTTTTTATAAGTAGACCTGGATACCAAATACAAAGAATTGCTGTTGTTATTACTATAACTTGTTTTTTTGAACTGAGGGTACATTTTATTTTTGTACATTTATATGTAGCAGTTTCTGACCCTGACCCTAACCCTAATAATGAAAGTGTACAAGAGCATTAAGTCTCCTAGACTTTTGTGTAATAGACCCAAGCAGTCTTTGACAATGAAAAGCAATGCTAGGGCTGCTAAAAGATGAGCAGTTTAAAATGTTTTGTTTTTTGCTTTAAGTTAATTTCTGATAAAATATATGCAACATTTGTATAATAGTGTGGAACAGTAGTTGCTCAACTTGTCCTGGAATAACTTAAAAACATTTATGTTAGGTAGAATGCCCAGTGAGGGCTAGGCAGTCTTTTGGCCTTTGAACCCCTTACAGATTTTGTTTTTTGTTTTCTTTCTTTCTTTCTTTCTTTCTTTCTTTCTTTCTTTCTTTCTTTCTTTCTTTCTGTCCTCCTGGCCATCTGATGTCATCACCTGACTCAGCTTTAGAAACTTGCATTATGATGATATATACAAGAATATTATCCTTCTACTAATTAGATATCTATGTCTTATGAGATGTTATGGATTTTTTTTTTCTTTTTTGCTTATTCATTAATATTCTTAACTAATCTTGTCTTTTTTTCTTTAACCTTCTTTTTGACATCTTGTAAAGCACTTTCAGCTACCTACAGGTGCATCTCAATAAATTAGAATATCATCGAAAAGTTCATTTATTTCAGTAATTCAATTCAAAAAGTGAAACCCCTATATTATATAGATTCATTACACACAGAATGATATATTTCAAGCATTTATTTGTTTTCATTTTGCTGATTATGGCTTACAGGTTAATGAAAACTCAAAATTCAGTATCTCAGAAAATTAGAATATTACAATGATTGTTAATACAGAAATGTTAGCCTACTGAAAAGTATGTCCATGTACTACACTCAATACTTGGTCGGGGCTCCTTTTGCATGAATTACTACATCAGTGTGGCATGGCATGGAGGCGAATAGCCTGTGGCACTACTGAGGTGTTCTGGAAGCCCAGGATGCTTTGATAGTGGCCTTCAGCTCGTCTGCATTGTTGGGTTTGGTGTCTCTTATCTTTAACAATACCCCATAGATTCTGTATGGGGTTTAGGTCAGGCGAGTTTGCTGGCCAATCAAGCACAGTGATACCATGGTCATTAAACCAGGTATTGGTACTTTTGGCAGCTTGTCAGCAGAGGGAAGCATGAAGTGCTCTAAAATTTCCTGGTAGACTGCTACGCTGATGTTGGACTTGATAAAACACAGTGGACCAACACCAGCAGATGACATGGCTCCCCAAATTATCACTGACTGTGGAAACTTCAAACTGTGGAAACTGGACCTCAAGCAACTTGGATTCTGTTCCTCTCCACTCATCCTCCAGATTCCGGGACCTTGATTTCCAAATGAAATGCAAAATTTACTTTCCTCTGAAAAGAGGACTTTGGACCATTGAGCAACAGTCCAGTCTATTTTCTCCTTAGCCCAGGTAAGACACTTCTGACATTATCTCTTGTTCTGGAGTGGCCTGACACAAGGAACACTACAGTTGTAGCCCATGTCCCGGATACGTCTGTGTGTGGTGGCTCTTGAAGCACTGACTCCAGCCGCAGTCCACTCCTTGTGAATCTCTTCCCAAATTCTTGAATGGGCTGTGCTTCACAGTCGTCTCAAGGGTATGGTTACCCCTGTTGCTTGTGCACCTTTTTCTGCCACATTTTTTTCCATTAATATGCTTGCATATAACACTCTGTGAACAGCCAGCTTCTTCAGCAATGACCTTGTGTGGCTTACCCTCCAAGTCAGCAGTTTTCCCCATGATTGTGTGGCTTACTGAACCAGACTGAGAGACCATTTAAAGGCTCAAGATGCCTTTGCAGGTGTTTTGCGTTAATTAGCTGAGTGGAGTGTGACACCACGAGTCTACCATATTGAACGTGTGACACCATAAGTCTACCATATTTAACTTTTTCACAATATTCTAATTTTCTTTTCATTAGCTATAAGCCATAATCAGCAAAATGAAAAGAAATAAACGCTTGAAATCTATCACTCTGTGTGTAATGAATCTACAGTATATAATATGTTTCACTTTTTGAATTGAATTACTGAAATAACTCTTTGATGATATTCTAATTTATTGAGATGTTCCTGTATATTCTTAGCCAGAGTTTCATAATCTCCTGGGGCCTCATGTATAATGCCGTGCGTAGAACTCGCACTATAACATGGTGTAAGCACAAAAGCGGGAATGTGCGTACGCACAGAAAAATCCAGATGCAGGAATCTGTACGTACGCAAACTTTCACGTTCTTCCACTACATGAATCCCGATCAGCGTGAAAAGTAACGTACGTGCACGCGCCTTCTGTCCCGCCCCAACTCCTCCCAGAATTACGCCTCTTTGAATATGCAAATCAATATAAATAGCCTTCTGTGAAAAGACAATGGGAAAAGCACGAGGGGAAATATAAGAATTTCAGCGAATACCAAGTGGAGGCAAAGGAAAAACATACTATTTGTTGGTTTAAACAGTGGTATAATCAACAAAAGGAAGTTGATCGAGTGACAGAGTGTCGGAGAAACTCGAAGGCTCAAGTTAACAAAGTCGCACAGTGCCCAAAATAAAAAAGAAATCACATATCAAAGTCGCCGTGAAAAGGCAAGTCGTAGCCCAACGTCATATGAAAGCTTATTAGGGTACAGACAAAAAAAATAGGCACACAGTGGGGAAAAAAGCACGAAATGTCAACTTTAATCTCGAAATTTCCACTTTAATCACGTAGTTTATTTTGCCATTAAAGTAGAACATAATAAACTTCATCTTAAAATCGTTTAATTTACTAGTTTCTCAAATCCCATTGTAACTACAGTGGCACATTAAATGCATTGTTCTGTATTTGATCTTCTATGTGCTCTATGTGTGTGAATCACTACCTGCTTCTTAAACGGGCTTTCTCTTTCTCCGACAGGACACATAATCCATTACATTCGTGATATTACAGCTCTCTGAATAATTAAAATACTGAGATGTATACATGATATCTTTTTCATGATGATAGGAATGAAAGCATGTTATTAAACATGGGAACACGGTGGCGCAGTGCTTGCTCATTTCTCACACAAGAGGCTTGCTGTGCCATGCGCGACCTTCAATGAAATAATTTATCACAGCAGTATTGTCTCTTTCAAACGTACTAACCTCCAATTCCTGTCCTTACTTTTCTTTCTCCAAAAACCCAATCGCCATACAATCAGCTATATAGACGTGAAGCCATCTGTAAGCTTAAAACGCCGATTCTTCAAAACTTTTAAGGAACATTGAAATATCTTCGTAGTACATGTTTAATCATTCTATCCGTCTACCCTTCCAGTGTCGCGTCAGCACCAGCAAGAATACAACGCAATGCAGGAACAATCCCTGAACTAGCTAGCGCTGTGGCACCGTGTCCTCACATGTTTAATTATTAACAATAAAGATTATTTAAATGAAGTTAAAGTTTTATCTGTATAATATAATCAACATATTTTGTTGCATTTCATCTTAAAAATTATATCGTCATCATATGTAAATATGCGGTTAATAAAGTGGCGCAGGTTGTGCAATATTATAACTGTAGTGCAAGTTTACAGTGAGGTGATTGTACTTATAAGTACAAACAGTTCTACAATGAGCACTTGATGGACTGATTGAGTGCGTTTATAGTTCTTGGGATGACGCTTTTTCTTAACCGCGAAGTCCGTACAGGGAAGTCTCTGAAGCGTTTTGCCTTGGCTCAGGCAGCGTCTACTTCATGCTGTATACCAATAATTCTCTTTCCGATCAGCTGCTGCTATGATTCCCCACTCAGATACAGTGATATAAATACTCCGAGTGGTGCAGTGAGAGTAATATGGAAAAAGATGATCTGCTGTGGCAACCCTTAACGGGAGCAGCTGAAAGAAGAAGAAGATGCAGTTAGAGTTACAACGCTAAAGCAGTTATGGTATTTGGAATACTATGGCTATTCCCTGGACCATTATATTGCTGCAGGTTAATTACAATCAGATGCATTACACTAATAAACAATATGTAGTTAGTTTCAGTGTATTTATAAAGCCGCATCAGGAATGTGGAGCTAAGAAAGGAAGGGTGATCACACAGGAACAGTAGCACTGCTTTGACACTGGGTGCCGCCAGTCTGCAAAACCGAGCGGAGAAATTGCGTACGCAAAGGTATGAGTTACCATGGAAATGTGCGTGGCTTTACGCCAAGTTTAGGTTTTATACATTGCAATTTTAGCGTGGAAATGTTCGTACGCAACATTTCTGTGCGTACGCACCGTTTATACATGAGGCCCCAGATCTGAATAATCTGGGTATTTTTTATATTTTTATGCACTTGTTTGCACATTGTCTTGGTTTATAAATACACATTTTCTTTCCTGATATTTTTTTTCCCAGATGCTTCGCACTTGCTCTCTTCCTGATCTGAACAAGCTTTTTAGAACTTTTGTAGTAGATCCAAACCCACCAGAAGATATGCCTGAGGATAATATTGAAATAGAAGATTTGGAAGATGAACCAAATAAAGATGAAAGGAACATCAGTTTTGAAGATACGTAAGTATTTCAGAAAAATCTGATATTTGTCTTTGTGATTCACTGTATATCCAAGTGATTTGATCTCATCTGTTTATTCATTGTCAAACCCACTTGTGAAAGTTGAAGCCTGTCTAAGCAATACTGTAACTCGGGGAAGAAATCTGTCCTGAATGGGCTATTAATCCATCACAGGACATACTCATTCACATTCCCACAATTGCTCACAGAAGAGTCCATTTTGATTTTCCAGTTAACATTACACATTTTTTGAATGTGGACAAACATTGAAGTACTTGAAGAAAAGCATATGCAGACATCTAAAAAATGGTTGATTTTAAGGTTCCATATCTCAAATGGAAAAGAACCATAGTTCTAACAGACTGGACCTCTTGACAATCATTTGGATCAAGAATAATGATCATCAAGGTTATCTGAGCATCCATAGATGGCAGAGGAGTCCACTTAGATCTTGGAACACTGGAGGCAGAATAGTATAGTCGTAGATGAAATGATGATCTTTCAGTGTCCTTGTTACAGACCTGGGGCCTCATGTATAACGCCGTGCGTAGAATTCACACTATAACATGGCGTACGGACAAAAGCGTAAATGTGCTTACACACAAAAAATCCAGATGCATAAATCTGTGCGAATGCCAGCTTCCATGTTCTTCCGCTACATAAGTCCTGGTCAATGTGAAAAGTAATGCACATGCACGCGCCTGCTGTCCCGCCTCAACTCCTCCCAGAATTACGCCTCTTTGAATATGCAAATCAATATAAATAGCCCTTAAGCTCAGCTTTCTGTGAAAAGACAATGGGAAAATAGAAGAATTTCAGCGAATACCAAGTGGAGGAAAGGAAAAACGTACTATTTGTTGGTTTAAACAGTGATATAATCAACAAAAAGAAGTTGATCGAGTGACATAGAGTGTCGGAGAAACTCGAAAGTTCAAGTTCACAAAGTCACACAGTGCACGAAATAAAAAAGAAGCGGTCAGATATCAAAGTCGCCGTGAAAAGGCGAGTCGTAGCCCACCGTCTGAGTGTCATATGAAAGCTTATTAGGGTACAGAGGAAAAAAAAATAGGCACACAGTGGGGGAAGAAGCACACAATGTCAACTTTAATCTCAAAATTTCTACTTTAATCACGTAGTTTATTTTGTCATTAAAGTAGAACATCATAAACTTCATCTTAAAATCGTTTAATTTACTAGTTTCTCAAATCCTATCATAACTAAAGTAGCACGTTAAATGCTTTGTTTTGTATTTGATCTATGTGCTCAATGTGGACTACCTGCTTCTTAAACGGGCTTTCTCTTCCTCTGACAGGACACAGAATCTATTACATTCGTAATATTACAGCTCTCTGAATAATTAAAATACTGAGATGTATACGTGATGTAATTTTCATGATGATAGGAAGTAAAGCATGTTATTAAACATGGGAACACGGTGGCGCAGTGATTGTTCATGCCTCACACAAGATGCTTGTATTGCAAGTTTGCAGTGAGGTACTTGTAACTACAAACACTTCTATAAGGAGCACTTGATGGACTGATTGAGTGCGTTTATAGTTCTTGGAATGAAACTGCTTCTGAACCACGAGGTCCGTACAGGAAAGGCTCTGAAATGTTTGTCAGATGAGAGCAGTTCAAATAGGCAGCATGGCTGAGGCAGCGTGTGCTTGATGCTGTATACCGATAATTCTCCTTCCGATCAGCTGCTCCGAGTGGTACAGTGAGAGTAATATGGAAAAAGATGATCCGCTGTGACAACCCCTAATTGGAGCAGCTGAAAGAAGAAGAAGAAGGTGCAGTGAGAGTAACAATGCTAAAGCAGCTATGGTATTTGGAATAGTTTGCCCATTCCATGGACCATTATATTGTTACAGGTTAATTACAATCAGATGCCTTAAACTAATGAACGGTATGCGGTTAATTTCAGTGTATTTATAAAGCCGCCTCAGGGATGTGGATTTAAAAAAGAAAGGGAAACCACACTGGAACAGTAGCACTGCTTTGACGCTGGGTGCCGCCAGTTTGCAAAACCAAGCGGAGAACTTGTGTACGCCAGGGTTTGAGCTACCTTGAAAATGTGTGTGGCCTGACGCCAAGTTTAGGTTTTACAATTAGGTCCATAAATATTTGGACAGAGACAACTTTTTTCTAATTTTGGTTCTGTACATTACGACAATGAATTTTAAATGAAACAACTCAGATGCAATTAAAGTGCAGATTTTCAGCTTTAATTCAGTGGGGTGAACAAAACGATTGCATAAAAGTGTAAAGCATTTTTTTAACACAATCCCTTCATTTCAGGGGCACAAAAGTAATTGGACAAATTAAATAACTGGAAATAAAATGTTAATTTCTAATACTTGGTTGAAAACCCTTTGCTGGCAATGACAGCCTGAAGTCTTGAACTCATGGACATCACCAGATGCTGGGTTTCCTCCTTTTTAATGCTCTGCCAGGCCTTTACAGCAGCGGCTTTCAGTTGCTGTTTATTTGTGGGCCTTTCTGTCCGAAGTTTAGTCTTCAACAAGCGAAATGCATGCTCAACTGGGTTAAGGTCAGGTGACTGACTTGGCCATTCAAGAATTTTCCACTTCTTTGCTTTAATAAACTCCTGGGTTGCTTTGGCTATATGTTTTGGGTCATTGTCCATCTGTATCATGAAACGCCGCCCAATCAATTTGACTGCATTTAGCTGGATTTGAGCAGACAGTATGTCTCTGAACACCTCAGAATTCATTCGGCTGCTTCTGTCCTGTGTAACATCATCAATAAACACTAGTGTCCCAGTGCCACTGGCAGCCATGCACGCCCAAGCCATCACACTGCCTCCACCGTGTTTTATAGATGATGTGGTATGCTTTGGATAATGAGCTGTTCCACGCCTTCTCCATACTTTTTTCTTGCCATCATTCTGGTAGAGGTTGATCTTGGTTTCATCTGTCCAAAGAATGTTTTTCCAGAACTGTGCTGGCTTTTTTAGATGTTCTTTAGCAAAGTCCAATCTAGCCTTTGCAAATCATAGTATTCTGTTTTTATTTACGTTTTACACAATGTCCCAACTTCATTGGAATTGGGGTTGTATGTTGAATATTTATCGATTGAAATATGCACTCTCCTTCATCTTGACTTTTTCCTGGACTTTTTCTCCTTCTGGTCCATCCCTAAGTAAGTAAAACCCTGTAAATCTATAGGTGAGTCATGGGTTTTTGCTGTTATCCAGGCTCCTAAATGACCGAAAGGAGAGAACTGAGTATTCAAAATATTTTGAGCAATTCTGCTTTGTTCCTAATAATTTCTTTTTGTGTCTTTCTGAAAGATATTCTCTCACACCTTTTCTTTCAATATCACTTTGCTGTTATGCTCTTGGGCCTCATGTATAACGCTGTGCATAGAATTCCCAGTAAAACATGGCATAGAGACAAAACTGGAAATTTGCGTATGCACAAAAAAATTCAGATGCATAAAACTGTGCGTAAGTTCAGTTCATAAATCCCAATCAATGTGAAATTTAATACACATGCATGCACCTACAGCCCCACCTTGACTCCTCCACAAATTCTGCATATTTGAATATGCAAATCAATATAAATAGCCCCTTCCGTTCAGTATTTTGTTTAGACAATGGCAGAGCATGTGGAAAAAAGAAGGAATTCAGCAAAAATGAAGTGGAGGCAAGGAAAAACTTACTGTTTGTTGGCTTAAGCAGTGGTATAAGCAGCAAAAGGAAAT